>NW_027443481.1:0-44069 GCF_048569485.1 Anomaloglossus baeobatrachus | reverse complement strand
GGGCGCATAGGGCAAGGAGAACGGCATCACCTGAGCGAGCGCGGGGGCCGCGGCACCTCCCGCCAGCGCGGCCGGGACCTGGGCAGGCCCATTCCCATCCGCGGGTGCCACTGCGGCTGCGACCACCGCTCCTCCAGCGGCTCCGTCGGGCGCAGACATCTTGTTTCCGTCCCCCTTAGCTTCTTTCCGGCCCCTCCTCTAATGGGGCGGGGTTTTGGCCTTCGCGCCTCTGCTACTCGAGAAGACGCTCGATCGGGAACTTTTCGCGCCAAAGATGGCGACTTCTGAAATTTTTCAGCCGGATACCTCCGGCGGTCACAAGGCGCACCTCTACCCCATGGCAGAGCGGTAAGATCCTGTTCGTGACGCCAAGTTGTCGCGGGCGGAGGAGGGGACGCCGCGCTCTCCCTACTGCTCGGGTCCGGCTGCCGCGGCTGCTGCGGCCTGCTGCTGCTCGGTGGCTCGAGCGATGGGCCGGATCCCGGGGACTCTAGCGGCGCTCCTCGCCCGTGAGTGAAAGGGGATTGGGTTTTGGGATATAGTTTATTGTCCGTGACGCCACCCACGGTTGTGGTGATTTGTTGGCACCACCGCTGCTCTGTATGAGGATCCCGGAAATGATGGTAGGGAGCAGCTAGTTGTTGTGTTGCCCCTCCGTGGGTAGGGGTTGGTAATCCCGGGGCCCAGTGATGAGGTGGGAGATACAGGGCTTGGTGGGCGCAGGGACGCGGGGGCAGCGCTGTGCCTGGCGGCACTGTGGTACTCACTCAGCATGAGACGATGACACAATTCTCGGTGAAACACATGGCTGGAAAGACGGTTCCCACGGACGGCTGCACTTGCTTTCCCCAGTAGGTGACGGTGACGGTCCCTCTGTCCTGCACCTATGTTGATGATGGTTGCGATGGGTTCCCACCGGTAACCCGCTCCCCGGCTTGGATATGGGCCGGAGGAGCCCTACTTTGCCCGCAGGCGCTGGCCCTGAGAAACTGGTGCCCTGGCGGTGGCGGTGTCTCTCTACCACGGTTGGACTGTTGCCTTCAATCGGGACTTGGTTGTTTGGAGACAGACGTCCCCTTCACTGACGGATTTGGCAAATTATGGCGACTCCTAGCCTTGCTGGGGTCCGAGAGGCCCCTGCCCTGGTGCTGACTGGTCTTCCTATACTGCTCCAGACCGCCGGGTCACCACCCGTCCGCGGTCCTTCCAGCAACCTCCGAGCAGTCACCCCTGCAGACTGTCACCGCCGTCTGCTGACCTTGCTGTCACTGTCAGGGCACACAGCCAGACCACTTCAGGCTTTACTACTATCACTTCAGCTTTTCTCTTTAGCTTTTCTACTACTTCCTTAACTCGACTTCTTGTTTACTCCTCTCACTTCCTCCTCCTAGACTCATCTTCACTCTTCCTCTCCCTAAACTCAACTCCACTCAACTGCCTGGTTCCTCCCGCCTCCAGGGCTGTGAACTCCTCGGTGGGCGGAGCCAACCACCTGGCCCACCCCCTGGTGTGGACACCAGCTCCTGGAGGAAGGCAACAAGGATTTTGGTAGCTTAGATGTGCCTAGCTGGGGTGTAGGGTGTGGTAGTGTGATGACCTGTGACCCCTGGCTTGCCCAGGGCGTCACAGCAGAAGAACTCACACACAAAACAGCAATGTCTTTCAGGGTGTTTACTCACTTTCAGGTGGCAGGGGTGAGTTAATGCGGGGAGCGATGCGATGGTGGACCAGGTGGAACCAGGTATCCCTTCGGCTGATGTAGGGGCTGATGTAGGGGTGACTGCTGACTCGCCTTCCTAGCCCTTCTTGTTTTGACCCCCGACTTGAAGTTTTGCTGGGATCACCCAGGGAAGTTGCATACGCCGTTCTCCCCTTTCTGGCCAGTTTGCGGGCAGCATGGACCAAGTGATTTTGGCTGCTTGCCTTCTGTCACCTATGGGCCTCCTCGTTGCTGCTGTAGCTACGGACTCTGTGTAGGTTGGTGAGGCGCATAAAGTGCCCTCACCAGCAGGTTTGGCAGGCCAACTGAATGGGCCCCTGCTCTGGGGACCTGTAACCCCGTGCGGGCTTTGCCTACTGCCGGTCCCCTTACTCTGCCACCTCTTGCAACTGTCTAGGTGGATTTCAGGCGGCACCACTCGGTAGCCGTTCTCCCCCGCCAGCAGCCACTACAAGTGCAGTGTCGGTCGCTTCTCTGCACTCCACTTCCTTGCTCTCTCAGCTCCACTAGCCGACTGGCTCACCACTACCTCCCCTCTGTGCCTGCCTCTACACACTCCTCGTCTCCAGTCTCACCACCCACCACTAGCTGGGAGGCGAGGGCCACGCCCCCTCCTTGAGTCTGCTCAGGGGTCCCCTCTAGCTGTGTGTGTGTTCCTGGTTACTGGTGTCTGTGTGTCCACACCCTAGTCAGCAACTGGGATTACCTGTGTTGTACTGACCCAGCATGGGTGCAGTACTCAGTGGTGCCTGACCAGGTCAGGGGCGCCACATATACACTCAACAAAACCCCCTTGAGAAAGAAGAGATGAGTCAATGACAACAATCCCCACCGGGGCTAGAGAACTCCCTCACCTCTAACCCAGGAGAATGAGCAAACTGTTCATCAATAATGTGTACCCCAGAACCACTGTCCAGAAAAACAGTTTAATAGGGACATCTAGACCCCCAACCTTAACCCTTATATAATATAATACATTGAGACACCATAGTGGGGGAAATACGTAGTCACAGGTTGGAATGCCCCAACCACCTGGGTCTAAAAGTTTTCCGATTGTCGTTTTACCTTGCGCTCGACGGGGCAGGTACTAACAAAGTGTTTTTTGCCACAGAAAAAAAAGAAAGTCTCACCTTTGAGCAGTTGTGAAGCTTTTCCTCATATGGGACGTCCCTCCAAGCTGCATGGGCTTGGGTGAGGTCTCCTGAGGTAATGTCTATACAGTAATCTCCTCACATGGGACGTCCCTCCAAGCTGCATGGGCTCGGGTGAGACCTCCAGAGGTAATGTCTGTACAGTATCCTCCTCACATGGGACGTCCCTCCAAGCTGCATGGGCTCGGGTGAGGCCTCCGGAGGTAATGTCTGTACAGTAACCCCCTCACATGGGACATCCCTCCAAGCTGCATGGGATCAGGTAAGGCCTCTGGAGGTAATGTCTGTACAGTAACCTCCTCACATGGGACGTCCCTCCAAGCTGCATGGGCTCGGGTGAGGCCTCCGGAGGTAATGTCAGTACAGTATCCTCCTCACATGGGACGTCCCTCCAAGCTGCATGGGCTCGGGTGAGGCCTCCGGAGGTAATGTCAGTACAGTAACCTCCTCACATGGAATGTCCCTCCAAGCTGCATGGGCTCGGGTGAGGCCTCCGGAGGTAATGTCTGTACAGTAACGCCCTCACATGGGACGTCCCTCCAAGCTGCATGGGCTCGGGTGAGGCCTTTGGAGGTAATGTTTGTACAGTAACCCACTCACATCGGACGTCCCTCCAAGCTGCATGGGGCTCGGGTGCGGGTGAGGCCTCCGGAGCTAATGTCTGTACAGTAACCTCCTCACATGGGACGTCCCTCCAAGCTGCATGGGCTCGGGTGAGGCCTCCAGGGGTAATGTCAGTACAGTAACCTCCTCACATGGGACATCCCTCCAAGCTGCATGGGGCTCAGGTGAGGCCTCCGGGGGTAATGTCTGTACAGTAACCTCCTCACATGGGACGTCCCTCCAAGCTGCATGGGGCTCAGGTGAGGCCTCCGGGGGTAATGTCTGTACAGTAACCTCCTCACATGGGACGTCCCTCCAAGCTGCATGGGCTCGGGTGAGGCCTCCGGAGGTAATGTCAGTACAGTAAGCTCCTCACATGGGACGTCCCTCCAAGCTGTATGGGCTCGGGTGAGGCCTCTGGAGGTAATCTCTGTACAATAACCTCCTCACATGGGACGTCCCTCCAAGCTGCATGGGTTTGGGTGAGACCTTCAGAGGTAATGTCAGTACAGTGACCCCCTCACATGGGACGTCACTCCAAGCTGCATGGGCTCGGGTGAGGATTCCGGGTGAAATGTCTGTAGAGTGACCCCTCACATGGGACGTCCTTCCAAGCTGCATGGGCTCAGATGAGGCCTCCGGAGGTAATGTCAGTACAGTTATTCTGTCCCCACTTAAAGGCGATTTAAGGCGCGTAGTTGTGGGATGGTGTGAGAATCTTACCTTCGTTTTCCTATAGGTGAGGCAGACATGACTAGAGCGCTCCGGAGTTAAACATGCACATGCTGAGATGAAATAATGGTGGTTTATTTTCTCCAAAGGTTAGGACATGCAGGAATACAGCGGTCCAAGTACCTGGCATTGTGGTTCTCTTGTGATGCTTGTTTCTGGAGCCACTAAGGTCAGAAGACTTTGCTTGCAGCAGCTTAAATAAGGGGTGTTGTTCTCACAATCTCTGGCTGGTAACTGAACATGCCAGGAAGTGATGTAAGAGGATCAGCAGACTCTCCCATGGGCTGGACAAAGAAAAAGAGGAGCCGAAAGGTCTGACCAGTATATGGCAGCAGAAAACAAGCATGAAAAACATTATAACAGTAAATATGTCATTGCAGGTAACGGTTTTAAATGAAACAAATAGGAATGGCACACTCTTCGTCTGAAATTCATTTGGGGATTTCACTATTGAGTCCATAATACAACCTGAAAGGAAAGGCATGTTAAATGCAAAACAACTCAATTGAGTCCAAAACAAGAAGGATGGCTCAAAGTTCAGGTTCGGTAGCGTTCATCCCGTAGGGACGCTCTCTATGGGCAACAGCAGATCAAGTTCGTTGATTGGCCTTGCAAAGGTCTTCGTCTCACCTTTCCTGATGACCTTTAGCTCCACCTTCTGAACATTACCGTCCTGGCTAGGCAGTATCCTAGTAATCAGTCCCATAGGCCTGTCAGTCCTTTCTGTGGTCTGGTCTTTCATGAGGACTAGGTCTCCTTCTTTGTGGTTCGGCTTGGGATGTCGCCACTTCTTTCTTCCTTGAAGAATGGTGAGGTATTCCTTCATCCATCGGTTCCAGAAGTAGTCAGACAAGTATTGAACCGTTTCCAGTGTTTTTGATAAGTGTTCGCGTGGGTGAACTCTCCACTGGGCATTACCGAGTTGTCAGTTTTTTGGGTAATAAGAATAGTAGGAGTCATTATGGTTGGTGTTTCTGGATACATGGTCACCGGCACAAGGGGTCTTGAATTGATAATGGCTGAGACTTCAGCTAAAAGCGTGACTAGAGTCTCATGTGTGAGTCTTGAGGAATTGACGTCCATTAGCATGGAGTTCAAGATGTTGCGTGAAATCTCGATCATCCTCTCCCAGGAGCCTCCCATGTGAGAACTGTGAGGGGGATTGAAGATCCAGGTGCAACCTTTCTCTGCCAATTGATCTTGGATAGGCTTGGTGTCGATGTTCAGTTCTCTACATGCACCGACGAAGTTGCTTCCACGGTCAGACCTCAGCTGTTTCATCGGTCCTCTGATGGCAAGGAACCTTCTCAAGGCGTTAATTAGGCTGGAGGTATCCATGGACTCTAACACCTCAATGTGAACGACTCGAACACTCATGCAGGTGAATAACACAGCCCACCGCTTACTGTTTGCTTGGCCGCCGCGAGTTCTGCGTGTGGACACCATCCATGGTCCGAAAACGTCTAGGCCCACGTAGGTGAAAGGTGGCTCTGTGGAAAGTCTGTCTGTAGGCAAGTCAGCCATTTGTTGGTACAGTTGTTTTCCTCTTGCTTTACAACAGTGCACACAATCGTGTAATATTTGTGCTACACGTCTCTTCATCCCAATAATCCAGAGGCCTGCAGACCGTAAAGCGCCCTCTGTAATTTGCCTGCCTTGGTGTTCATTCTTTTCATGGTGGTGTCGGATCAGCAAGACTGTAACATGGTGTTTGTTGGGAATGATGAGAGGATTTTGTTCTGCAACTCCAAGATGAGCCTGATTTAAACGACCACCAACTCTCAGTAAGCCGAAACTGTCGATAACTGGGTTTAAATTGGCGAGAGGACTTCTTAATGGAATCTGCTGTTTGTTGTATAAACACTTCCATTCTACGGAGAATTCACTCTGTTGGAGGTGGCGTCTTATGAGGGACTCACTATGGGAGATGTCCTCAGCAGAAAGGGGTTTGTGGCAGACATGCCAGCGATGACAGTCTTTGTTTTTAAGGTCCGCATGATAGCATCTGGCGATGTGCACTAACCTAGCGACAGTCCTGACGAGCCTCATCCAGCTGGAGAAACGTTCAAAACGTTGGCAACCGAGGTTGGAAGTTTTTTTTCTGCACTTGTGGCCAGGGTATTGACTTCAGCTCGGACATCTGGATCGTTGTCTGGATCTAGGATGCTGAAGGCCTCCTGGACACCTTCTGACTGTCTCAACAGGAACGCTGGACCTGTAAGCCAAGAAGAGTTAGCAAAAGAACTTATAGACATAGGTCTAGTTGCGTGATCTGCTGGATTCAGTTCAGATGGTACATAACGCCATTGTTCTGGTTTGGAGGATATCCTGATCCTTTTCATGCGGTTACTGACGTACACATAAAATCATCTTGATTGATTGTAGATGTAACCTAAAACGACCTTACTGTCAGTGTAGTATTGGACCTCATCTATTTCAACACACAGTTCTTGTCGTATGAAGTCAGCAATTTCCACTGCCAAAACGGTGTCACAGAGTTCCAGTCTGGGAATGGTATGGTCGGGCTTCGGGGCTAGCTTCGCCTTGCCAAATACAAATCCAACGTAGTTTTGTCCGTTGGGGTCTGTCACTTTCAGGTATGCAACCGCTGCTATGGCTTCTGTGGAGGCGTCTGAGAAGATGTGCAGTTCCTTCTTTATGCTAGAGGTGAGGGAGATTTTGAGATAACATCTTGGGATGTGGATGTTGTTCAACCCACACAACGACTGTTTCCAAGCTTCCCATTTTTGCTGTTTGTTGGAAGGGAGTGGGGTATCCCAGTCCTTGACGGTTTCAGAGAATTGTCTCAGCAAGGATTTGCCTTGAATAGTGATAGGCGCCACAAATTCCAGCGGGTCGAATAAGCTGTTCACTATAGAAAGGACGCCACGTTTTGTGAATAGCTTGTCTGAGCAACTTACTTGAAATCCGAAGGAATCAGCTGCAAGATCCCATCTGATGCCCAGGCTCCACTGCACGGGTGGACTGTCTAGCCCCAAGTCAATGTCCTTGAACCCAGGCGCGTGATCACCCGACTCAAAGGCTCTCATTACGGTCATTCTGTTTGAAGCAATTTTGTGTAACCTGAGTTTTGCCTGGAACAGCATGCCTTTGGTCCTTTTGAGCAGATCAATGGCTGCTTCCTCGGTGGGTAGTGATTTGAGCCCATCATCTACATAAAAGTCTTTCTCAACAAAGTCTCTGGCGTCTGTTCCATACTCAGACTCTCCCTCTAATGCGGTTCTCCGGAGGCCATAGGTTGCAACTGCGGGTGAAGAGCTGTTTCCAAACACGTGGCCCCTCATACGATATTCCACCATCTCTTTATTGGTGTCATTGTTCTTGTACCACAGAAATCTGAGGAAGTTCCGGTGGTCCTCTCTGACTAGGAAACAGTGGAACATCTGTTCGATATCGGCAGTGATGGTGACAAGCTCTTTTCTGAACCTCAGCAGTACTCCTACCAAGTTGTTTGTTAGGTTAGGACCTGTGAGGAGAACATCGTTAAGTGATATGCCTTCATGTTTGGCGCTGGAGTCGAAGACAACCCTGATTTGATTCGGTTTCCATGGGTGGTATACACCAAATGAAGGCAGATACCAGCACTCTTCGTTCTTCTTCAAGGATGGAGCAGGTTCTTCGTGGCTGTTGCGGAATATTTTGTCCATAAAGGCAACAATATGTTCTCTCATTTCAGGTTTGCTGTTCATAGAATGCTGAAGAGAGTTAAATATGGTCTGAGCTTGATCTCGGTTGTTTGGGAGTCTTACCCTGGTAGGTCGGAAGGGTAATGAAGAGACCCAGTGGTTAGTTTTGTCTTTAGAAAACTCACAGGCGATTATTTCGATGAATTCTCTATCCTCTGCTGACAAGGCTACTTTATCGTCGTCCTTGGTTGTGTGAAAGACTGATCTTCCCAAGTTGTCGATATGCAGAGAAGAAGCGATGTCAGGTAGCTGTATTGTGTCTGGAGACTTCTCTTTCACTCCATAGTGATGAGGACATGGCTTTAAGTAGGTTGTGCGCCCATCTCCATACACGTAAGTCTTGAAGGAGTCAATTTCTGATCGATTAACGCACACATTTCCTATAACTACCCATCCCAAGTCCAGTCTCTGGGCGTATGGTGCATAGTCAGGCCCATTACACTGCTGTCGCACCTTGTGTACCCTTAGATTGTCTCTGCCGAGCAGGAGTAGAATCTCTGCGTTATTGTCCAGAGGTGGGATAACGCTAGCGAGGTGTCTTAGGTGTGGTTGATGAAATGCAGCCTCTGGGGTAGGAATTTCATTCCTGTGGCTGGGTATTTGGTCACATTCAACGAGCGTTGGTAGAGGTATTTCAGTCTTCCCATTGATAGGAGAGGCAATGAATCCCTAGGCTCTTCTGCCGCTAGTCTCTATGCGACCCGAGCAGGTGTTCAAGGTGTAGGGTTCTGATGGTCCATTAATTCCGAAGGCTTCAAAGAATTTGGTTCCTGCCAGGAACTGGTTGCTTTAGTCGTCTATGATGGCATACACCTTCATTGCCTTTTCCGGATGTCCCTTGGGATAAACCTTGATGAGGCATATTCGGGCACAACATTTCTGTGTTTGGCCCTCTCCACATACCTCTGAGCATGAGCAGGAGACGGCTGTGGTGGTGTCAGTCTGATTCTTGGGCTCCCCGCCATGACTTGGAGTGGGAGTGGTGGTGACTGCAGCCGGTGTGTCTCTAGCTAGCTGGGTTGGGTGCATGGCTGAAACGTGTTTTTCGCTATGACACTCCTCACACTTGATGATGGATTTACAGTCCTTGGCCATGTGCTCAAGTGATGCGCAGCATTTGAAACAGATCCCAAGCTCTGTGAGGACTTTCTTGCGCTCCTGTAGGGTTTTGGATCTAAACCCTCTGCACTTGTTCAGTGAATGCGTTTTTTTATGGATGGGACATTCTTGATTTAAAGACTTATCTCGTGATGAGATGGTGTACTGTTTATCTGTGGGTGCTGCAGGTGATGGTAGCTCAGTCTTCCTGACACTCAGTGTTCTTAATGTCTCTGCGTTTGTGTATGGCACCTTCATACCTTGATGATGATGTTGCAGCTGCCGAAGTGTTGAACTCTAGGAAGTCGAGGCTGGGGTCGTTCCTCATCTGGGCCTGCTCGTCGATGAACTTGCAGAACTGAATAAATGGAGGAAAGGTGACGTCATGCACTCTTTTGTACCTTGAGACTGACGTTGCCCATTTCTCCTGCAGACTGTATGGCAGCTTCACCACGATTGGGTTCACTCCATGGGCTGTATCCAGGTAGCACAGCCCAGACAGACGAGCATCTCTTTTGGCGAGCTCCAGCTCCATGAGCAGATCACTTAGGTCTTGAAGCTTGTGGACTTCTTTAAGGTTGATCTTTGGGATGTCCTGCAGTCTCTTGAATAGGGCTTTCTCTATTGCTTCTGCGCTGCCAAAGGTGCGTTCCAGTCTTTGCCATGCAGCAGTGAGACCTGCTTCTGCTTGTCCCACATAGACTGTTCTGAGGCTCTTGATACGGTTTGTAGAGCCTGGGCCCAACCACTTGATCATGAGGTCGAGCTCCTGTTCTGCAGTTAAGTTGAGATTGGCGATGGCTGCCTTGAAAGTTGCTTTCCAGGCCCTGTAGCTCTGTGCACGATCATCGAATTTCGTGAGACTAGTGTTGATTAGCTCTCTGCTCACCATGAACCTGGCAAACTCAGACATATCTGATTTCTCACCACTTGTTGCCACAGCGACTCGTGATGCCCCTGGGGCATATGGGCTGCCTGGCGTGAATGACTGAAATGTTCCCGGGTAGAATGACGTTGCTGCAGGGTTGAGCTGTGGTTTAGCCTCTGTAGATTCTGATGACTGCTGCTTGAGCTGTGGAAGTGGGTCAGGAAACACTTGGTTGCCATCTTGCTGTGGTGGCTGTGTTTGAGAGGGCACCTCTTGGTGACTGTTATTAATTTGCTCGGGTGCTTTAGGTGGCACTGGCACTGGTAGAGGTAAGTTGGAGGTTTCGGTGTTGTCGGCTTGGACGGTACTGCAAACCGGGGTTGCTACAGGTAACGGATTCAGTACATAGTCTCTTGTGCGATCAACTGGATTGTCTGCTTCCAGTGGTGGCGAGTGAGCTGGATCAGGACCTTGGATCAATGCTTGCTCAAGTAGTCTCACTTTAGCTAGCTCAACTTCCTCTTCCATCTGTGACCGAAGAATCTTTATCCGAGCCTCCACTTCTGCACTTTTGGCTTCTTCCTCTACTTCTCTTTCTGTGAAGGAACGTCTCACCTTGGATTCCTCTGCTCTTATGCGGGCCTCTAGTATCCTGTCGCTCAGGGCTGCGCTTCTTGAGGATGATGACCCGGATGACCAAGAGGAACGTCTATATGAGGTTGATCGGTGTGATCTGGTTTCTTGCTGGTGAGAGATACGGTGTTCGGCCTTGTCTATGGCATCTTGCACCTTGGCATCTCTTTCCTTGTCCACCTCTTCTGCCTTGCTCAGGTCTGAAAGAGCTTCATCAATTTTAGAGTCTTTTAGAAAGGTAATGTACCTTGTTGACAGTCTCTTGTATCTTTCATGAGCTGTGTTCAGCCGTTCCATAGCGGCTTGTAAGCATGCGGCATCACCTGATGAGGATTCAAGTCTTGACATGTAATAAGTGACTCGTTCCCACTGTTCTTCCAGGTGTTCACATAGCTCATCTTTCATAGTGTGATAGTTTTCAGTGGCCTTTATTGTGGGTTTGGAAGAGCGCTTCGGTCGGACAACTTGGTCTGCTGGAAGCGTGGGATCTGCCTCCTGGGCTTGATAATGGACAGTATCAGGTTGTATTTGCTCTGTTTCAGCAGTGGGGAACTGTCCGAGATCTTTTTCGGCCATTTTGATTTAAGGCGTAATGTCTCTTTAAGAAACTTGACTTTTGAATAGGGGTCCGAAAATTGTTGTGCAGTTCTGCAAGGACTCCCTGATGAGATTCCCAAGGTGTCATTAGCAAAACTTGGGGTTCGCAGTCCAGCAATGTGCAGTAATGAGGTATAATGTACTGCAAGTCTATAGAAGGGGTATGGCAAGAGGGAAACAGCAGGTGCATAAACTGTCCCTTTACAATGCAAGCAGAGGTGATACAGGACGTGGCAGATGGGGGAGCTTCCCCTTAGGCTTGTGCAGGCAGACTAGTGCACAAGGCTTGTTGCTAGGCAGATTACAAGGGAAGTTACAGGGCTCTTATTGATCTGTCGCCAGGGTATTGAGCTGTTAAGCAGTCTTCTGACTGATTTGGGCTCTCAAGGAAGTTTTGACTTTGGCCTGTTAAGCAGTCTTCTGACTGTTCTGTCCCCACTTAAAGGCGATTGAAGGCGCGTAGTTATGAAATGGTGTGAGAATCTTACCTTCGTTTTCCTATAGGTGAGACAGACATGACCAGAGCGCTCCGGAGTTAAACATGCACATACTGAGATGAAACAATGGTGGTTTATTTTCTCCAAAGGTTAGGACATGCAGAGTACAGCGGTCAAAGTACCTGGCATTGTGGTTCTCCTGTGATGCTTGTTTCTGAAGCCACTAAGGTCAGAAGACTTTGCTTCTAGCAGCTCCAATAAGGGGTGTTATTCTCACAATCTCTGGCTGGTAACTGAACATGCCAGGAAGTGATGTAAGAGGATCAGCAGACACTCCCATCTGCTGGACAAAATGAAACAGAGGAGCCGAAAGGTCTGACCAGTAGATGGCAGCAGACAACAAGCATGAAAAACATTATAACTGTAAATATTTCGCTGCAGGTAACGGTTTTAAATGAAACAAATAGGAACAGCACACTCTTCGTCTGAAATTTACTTTGGGGATTTCACTATTGAGTCCATAATACAACCTGAAAGGAAAGGAATGTTAAATGCAAAACAACTCAATTGAGTTCAAAACAAGAAGGATGGCTCAAAGTTCAGGTTCGGTAGCGTTCATCCCTTAGGGACGCTCTCTATGGGCAACAGCAAATCAGGCCTTTGGAGGTAATGTTTGTGTAATGTTTGTACAGTAACCCCCTCACATCGGATGTCCCTCCAAGCTGCATGGGGCTCGGGTGAGGCCTCCGTAGGTAATGTCTGTACAATAACCTCCTCACATGGGACGTCTCTCCAAGCTGCATGGACTTGGGTGAGGACTCCGGGGGTAATGTCTGTACAGTAACCTCCTCACATGAGACGTCCCTCCATTAGGCTGCATGGGCTCGGGTGAGGCCTCTGGAGGTAATGTCTCTACAGTAACCTCCTCACATGGGACGTCCCTCCAAGCTGCATGGGCTCAGGTGAGGCCTCTGGAGGTAATGTCTGTACAGTAACCTCCTCAAATGGGACGTCCCTCCAAGCTGCATGGGCTCAGGTGAGGCCTCCAGAGGTAATATCAGTACAGTAACCTCCTCACTTGGGACGTCCCTCCAAGCTGCATAAGCTCAGGTGAGGCCTCCGGGGGTAATGTCTGTACAGTAACCTCCTCACATGGGACATCCCTCCAAGCTGCATAAGCTCAGGTGAGGCCTCCGGGGGTAATGTCTCTACAGTAACTTCCTCACATGGGACGTCCCTCCAAGCTGCATAGGCTCAGGTGAGGCCTCTGGAGGTAATGCCTGTACAGTAACCCCCTCACATGGGACGTTCCTCCAAGCTGCATGGGCTCAGGTGAGGCCTCCGGAGGTAAGGTCTGTACAGTAATCTCCTCACATGGGACATCCCTCCTAGCTGCATGGGCTCAGGTGAGGCCTCCGGAGGTAATGTCTGTACACTAACCTCCTCACATGGGATGTCCCTCCAAGCTGTATGGACTCGGGTGAGGCCTCCGGAGGTAATGTCTGTACAGTAACCTCCTCACATGGGATGTCCCTCCAAGCTGCATGGGCTCGGGTGAGGCCTCTGGAGATAATGTCTGTACAGTAACCTCCTCACATGGGACGTCCCTCCAAGCTGCATGGGCTCAGGTGAGGCCTCCGGAGGTAATGTCAGTACAGTAACCTCCTCACATGGGACGTCCCTCCAAGCTGCAGGGGCTCAGGTGAGTCCTCCAGAGGTAATGTCAGTACAGTAACCTCCTCACATGGACGTCCCTCCAAGCTGCATGGACTCAGGTGAGTCCTCCAGAGGTAATGTCAGTACAGTAACCTCCTCACATGGACGTCCCTCCAAGCTGCATGGACTCAGGTGAGTCCTCCAGAGGTAATGTCAGTACAGTAACCTCCTCACATGGGACGTCCCTCCAAGCTGCATGGGCTCGGGTGAGGCCTCCGGAGGTAATGTCAGTACAGTAACCTCCTCACATGGACGTCCCTCCTCCAAGCTGCATGGGCTCAGGTGAGGCCTCCGGAGGTAATGTCAGTACAGTATCCTCCTCACATGGGACGTCCCTCCAAGCTGCATGGGCTCGAGTGAGGTCTCCAGAGGTAATGTCAGTACAGTATCCTCCTCACATGGGACGTCCCTCCAAGCTGCATGGGCTCGAGTGAGGTCTCCAGAGGTAATGTCAGTACAGTAACCTCCTCACATGGGACGTCCCTCCAAGCTGCATGGGCTCGGGTGAGGCCTCCGGAGGTAATGTCTGTACAGTAACCTCCTCACATGGGAAGTCCCTCCAAGCTGCATGGGCTCAGGTGAGGCCTCCGGAGGTAATGTCTGTACAGTAACCTCCTCACATGGGACGTCCCTCCAAGCTGCATGGGCTCGGGTGAGGCCTCCAGAGGTAATGTCTGTATAGTAACCTCCTCACATGGGACATCCCTCCAAGCTGCATGGGCTCGGGTGAGGCCTCCGGAGGGAATGTCTGTACAGTAACCTCCTCACATGGGACGTCCCTCCAAGCTGCATGGGCTCAGGTGAGGCCTCCGGAGGTAATGTCTGTACAGTAACCTCCTCACATGGGACGTCCCTCCAAGCTGCATGGGCTCAGGTGAGGCCTCCGGAGGTAATATCTGTACAGTGACCTCCTCACATGGGACGTCCCTCCAAGCTGCATGGGCTCGGGTGAGGCCTCCGGAGGTAATGTCTGTACAGTAACCTCCTCACATGGGAAGTCCCTCCAAGCTGCATGGGCTCAGGTGAGGCCTCCGGAGGTAATGTCTGTACAGTAACCTCCTCACATGGGACATCCCTCCAAGATGCATGGGCTCGGGTGAGGCCTCCGGAGGTAATGTCTGTACAGTAACCTCCTCACATGGGACGTCCCTCCAAGCTGCATGGGCTCAGGTGAGGCCTCCGGAGGTAATGTCTGTACAGTAACCTCCTCACATGGGACGTCCCTCCAAACTGCATGGGCTCAGGTGAGGCCTCCGGAGGTAATGTCTGTACAGTAACCTCCTCACATGGGACGTCCCTCCAAGCTGCATGGGCTCAGGTGAGGCCTCCGGGGGTAATGTCTGTACAGTAACCTCCTCACATGGGACGTCCCTCCAAGCTGCATGGGCTCAGGTGAGGCCTCCGGGGGTAATGTCTGTACAGTAACCTCCTCACATGGGACGTCCCTCCAAGCTGCATGGGCTCGGGTGAGGCCTCCGGAGGTAATGTCAGCACAGTAGCCTCCTCACATGGGACGTCCCTCCAAGCTGCATGGGCTCGGGTGAGGCCTCCGGAGGTAATGTCAGTACAGTAACCTCCTCACATGGGACGTCCCTCCAAGCTGCATGGGCTCGGGTGAGGTCTCCGGAGGTAATGTCTGTACAGTAACCCCCTCACATGGGACGTCCCTCCAAGCTGCATGGGCTCGGGTGAAGCTTCCGGAGGTAATGTCTCTACAGTTACCTCCTCACATGGGACGTCCCTCTAAGCTGCATGGGCCCAGGTGAGGCCTCCGGAGGTAATGTCTATACAGTAATCTCCTCACATGGGACGTCCCTCCAAGCTGCATGGGGCTTGGGTGAGGCCTCCGGAGGTAATGTCTGTACAGTAACCTCCTCACATGGGACGTCCCTCCAAGCTGCATGGGCTCGGGTGATGCCTCCGGAGGTAATGTCTGTACAGTAACCTCCTCACATGGGACGTCCCTCCAAGTTGCATGGGCGCGGGTGAGGTCTCCGGAGGTAATGTCAGTACAGTATCCTCCTCACATGGGACGTTCCTCCAAGCTGCATGGGCTCGGGTGAGGCCTCTGGAGGTAATGTCTCTACAGTAAACTCCTCACATGGGACGTCCCTCCAAGCTGCATGGGCTCGGGTGAGGCCTCTGGAGATAATGTCAGTACAGTAATCTCCTCACATGGGACGTCCCTCCAAGCTGCATGGGCGCGGGTGAGGTCTCCGGAGGTAATGTCAGTACAGTATCCTCCTCACATGGGACGTTCCTCCAAGCTGCATGGGCTCGGGTGAGGCCTCCGGAGGTAATGTCTGTACAGTGACCTCCTCACATGAGACGTCCCTCCAAGCTGCATGGGCTCGGGTGAGGCCTCCGGAGGTAATGTCAGTACAATAATCTCCTCACATGGGACGTTCCTCCAAGCTGCATGGGCTCGGGTGAGGCCTCCGGAGGTTATGTCAGTACAGTAGCCTCCTCACAAGGGATGTCCCTCCAAGCTGCATGGGCTCGGGTGAGGCCTCCGGAGGTAATGTCAGCACAGTAGCCTCCTCACATGGGACGTCCCTCCAAGCTGCATGGGCTCGGGTGAGGCCTCCGGAGGTAATGTCAGTACAGTAACCTCCTCACATGGGACGTCCCTCCAAGCTGCATGGGCTCGGGTGAGGTCTCCGGAGGTAATGTCTGTACAGTAACCTCCTCACATGGGACGTCCCTCCAAGCTGCATGGGCTCAGGTGAGGCCTCCAGAGGTAATGTCAGTACAGTAACCTCCTCACATGGACGTCCCTCCAAGCTGCATGGACTCAGG
Organism: Anomaloglossus baeobatrachus; assembly: GCF_048569485.1. Taxonomy (NCBI): domain Eukaryota; kingdom Metazoa; phylum Chordata; class Amphibia; order Anura; family Aromobatidae; genus Anomaloglossus; species Anomaloglossus baeobatrachus. The sequence goes on along the minus strand of NW_027443481.1, from coordinate 28,008 downwards.
TGAGTCCTCCAGAGGTAATGTCAGTACAGTAACCTCCTCACATGGGACGTCCCTCCAAGCTGCATGGGCTCAGGTGAGTCCTCCAGAGGTAATGTCAGTACAGTAACCTCGTCACATGGACGTCCCTCCTCCAAGCTGCATGGGCTCAGGTGAGGCCTCCGGAGGTAATGTCAGTACAGTATCCTCCTCACATGGGACGTCCCTCCAAGCTGCATGGGCTCGGGTGAGGTCTCCAGAGGTAATGTCAGTACAGTAACCTCCTCACATGGGACGTCCCTCCAAGCTGCATAAGCTCAGGTGAGGCCTCCGGAGGTAATGTCTGTACAGTATCCTCCTCACATGGGACGTCCCTCCAAGCTGCATAAGCTCAGGTGAGGCCTCCGAAGGTAATGTCTGTACAGTAACCTCCTCACATGGGACGTCCCTCCAATCTGCATGGGCTCAGGTGAGGCCTCCGGAGGTAATATCTGTACAGTGACCTCCTCACATGGGATGTCCCTCCAAGCAGCATGGGCTCGGGTGAGGCCTCCGGAGGTAATGTCTGTACAGTAACCTCCTCACATGGGAAGTCCCTCCAAGCTGCATGGGCTCAGGTGAGGCCTCCAGAGGTAATGTTTGTACAGTAACCTCCTCACATGGGACATCCCTCCAAGCTGCATGGGCTCGGGTGAGGCCTCCGGAGGTAATGTCTGTACAGTAACCTCCTCACATGGGACGTCCCTCCAAGCTGCATGGGCTCAGGTGAGGCCTCCGGGGGTAATGTCTGTACAGTAACCTCCTCACATGGGACGTCCCTCCAAGCTGCATGGGCTCGGGTGAGGCCTCCGGAGGTAATGTCAGTACAGTAACCTCCTCACATGGGACGTCCCTCCAAGCTGCATGGGCTCAGGTGAGGCCTCCGGGGGTAATGTCTGTACAGTAACCTCCTCACATGGGACGTCTCTCCAAGCTGCATGGGCTCGGGTGAGACCTCCGGAGGTAATGTCTGTACAGTAACCTCCTCACATGGGACGTCCCTCCAAGCTGCATGGGCTCGGGTGAGACCTCCGGAGGTAATATCTGTACAGTAACCTCCTCACATGGGACGTCCCTCCAAGCTGCATGGGCTCGGGTGAGGTCTCCGGAGGTAATGTCTGTACAGTGACCCCCTCACATGGGATGTGCCTCCAAGGTGCATGGGCTCGGGTGAGGCCTCCGGAGGTAATGTCTGTACAGTGACCCCCTCACATGGGATGTGCCTCCAAGGTGCATGGGCTCGGGTGAGGCCTCCGGAGGTAATGTCTGTACAGTGACCCCCTCACATGGGATGTGCCTCCAAGCTGCATGGGCTCAGTGAGACCTCCGGAGGTAATGTCTGTACAGTAACCTCCTCACCTGGGACGTCCCTCCAAGCTGCATGGGCTCAGGTGAGGCCTCTGGAGGTAATGTCTGTACAGTATCCTCCTCACATGGGACGTCCCTCCAAGCTGCATGGGCTCGGGTGAGGCCTCCGGAGGTAATGTCAGTACAGTAACCTCCTCACATGGACGTCCCTCCTCCAAGCTGCATGGGCTCAGGTGAGGCCTCCGGAGGTAATGTCAGTACAGTATCCTCCTCACATGGGACGTCCCTCCAAGCTGCATGGGCTCGAGTGAGGTCTCCAGAGGTAATGTCAGTACAGTATCCTCCTCACATGGGACGTCCCTCCAAGCTGCATGGGCTCGAGTGAGGTCTCCAGAGGTAATGTCAGTACAGTAACCTCCTCACATGGGACGTCCCTCCAAGCTGCATGGGCTCGGGTGAGGCCTCCGGAGGTAATGTCTGTACAGTAACCTCCTCACATGGGAAGTCCCTCCAAGCTGCATGGGCTCAGGTGAGGCCTCCGGAGGTAATGTCTGTACAGTAACCTCCTCACATGGGACGTCCCTCCAAGCTGCATGGGCTCGGGTGAGGCCTCCAGAGGTAATGTCTGTATAGTAACCTCCTCACATGGGACATCCCTCCAAGCTGCATGGGCTCGGGTGAGGCCTCCGGAGGGAATGTCTGTACAGTAACCTCCTCACATGGGACGTCCCTCCAAGCTGCATGGGCTCAGGTGAGGCCTCCGGAGGTAATGTCTGTACAGTAACCTCCTCACATGGGACGTCCCTCCAAGCTGCATGGGCTCAGGTGAGGCCTCCGGAGGTAATATCTGTACAGTGACCTCCTCACATGGGACGTCCCTCCAAGCTGCATGGGCTCGGGTGAGGCCTCCGGAGGTAATGTCTGTACAGTAACCTCCTCACATGGGAAGTCCCTCCAAGCTGCATGGGCTCAGGTGAGGCCTCCGGAGGTAATGTCTGTACAGTAACCTCCTCACATGGGACATCCCTCCAAGATGCATGGGCTCGGGTGAGGCCTCCGGAGGTAATGTCTGTACAGTAACCTCCTCACATGGGACGTCCCTCCAAGCTGCATGGGCTCAGGTGAGGCCTCCGGAGGTAATGTCTGTACAGTAACCTCCTCACATGGGACGTCCCTCCAAACTGCATGGGCTCAGGTGAGGCCTCCGGAGGTAATGTCTGTACAGTAACCTCCTCACATGGGACGTCCCTCCAAGCTGCATGGGCTCAGGTGAGGCCTCCGGGGGTAATGTCTGTACAGTAACCTCCTCACATGGGACGTCCCTCCAAGCTGCATGGGCTCAGGTGAGGCCTCCGGGGGTAATGTCTGTACAGTAACCTCCTCACATGGGACGTCCCTCCAAGCTGCATGGGCTCGGGTGAGGCCTCCGGAGGTAATGTCAGCACAGTAGCCTCCTCACATGGGACGTCCCTCCAAGCTGCATGGGCTCGGGTGAGGCCTCCGGAGGTAATGTCAGTACAGTAACCTCCTCACATGGGACGTCCCTCCAAGCTGCATGGGCTCGGGTGAGGTCTCCGGAGGTAATGTCTGTACAGTAACCCCCTCACATGGGACGTCCCTCCAAGCTGCATGGGCTCGGGTGAAGCTTCCGGAGGTAATGTCTCTACAGTTACCTCCTCACATGGGACGTCCCTCTAAGCTGCATGGGCCCAGGTGAGGCCTCCGGAGGTAATGTCTATACAGTAATCTCCTCACATGGGACGTCCCTCCAAGCTGCATGGGGCTTGGGTGAGGCCTCCGGAGGTAATGTCTGTACAGTAACCTCCTCACATGGGACGTCCCTCCAAGCTGCATGGGCTCGGGTGATGCCTCCGGAGGTAATGTCTGTACAGTAACCTCCTCACATGGGACGTCCCTCCAAGTTGCATGGGCGCGGGTGAGGTCTCCGGAGGTAATGTCAGTACAGTATCCTCCTCACATGGGACGTTCCTCCAAGCTGCATGGGCTCGGGTGAGGCCTCTGGAGGTAATGTCTCTACAGTAAACTCCTCACATGGGACGTCCCTCCAAGCTGCATGGGCTCGGGTGAGGCCTCTGGAGATAATGTCAGTACAGTAATCTCCTCACATGGGACGTCCCTCCAAGCTGCATGGGCGCGGGTGAGGTCTCCGGAGGTAATGTCAGTACAGTATCCTCCTCACATGGGACGTTCCTCCAAGCTGCATGGGCTCGGGTGAGGCCTCCGGAGGTAATGTCTGTACAGTGACCTCCTCACATGAGACGTCCCTCCAAGCTGCATGGGCTCGGGTGAGGCCTCCGGAGGTAATGTCAGTACAATAATCTCCTCACATGGGACGTTCCTCCAAGCTGCATGGGCTCGGGTGAGGCCTCCGGAGGTTATGTCAGTACAGTAGCCTCCTCACAAGGGATGTCCCTCCAAGCTGCATGGGCTCGGGTGAGGCCTCCGGAGGTAATGTCAGCACAGTAGCCTCCTCACATGGGACGTCCCTCCAAGCTGCATGGGCTCGGGTGAGGCCTCCGGAGGTAATGTCAGTACAGTAACCTCCTCACATGGGACGTCCCTCCAAGCTGCATGGGCTCGGGTGAGGTCTCCGGAGGTAATGTCTGTACAGTAACCTCCTCACATGGGACGTCCCTCCAAGCTGCATGGGCTCAGGTGAGGCCTCCAGAGGTAATGTCAGTACAGTAACCTCCTCACATGGACGTCCCTCCAAGCTGCATGGACTCAGGTGAGTCCTCCAGAGGTAATGTCAGTACAGTAACCTCCTCACATGGGACGTCCCTCCAAGCTGCATGGGCTCAGGTGAGTCCTCCAGAGGTAATGTCAGTACAGTAACCTCGTCACATGGACGTCCCTCCTCCAAGCTGCATGGGCTCAGGTGAGGCCTCCGGAGGTAATGTCAGTACAGTATCCTCCTCACATGGGACGTCCCTCCAAGCTGCATGGGCTCGGGTGAGGTCTCCAGAGGTAATGTCAGTACAGTAACCTCCTCACATGGGACGTCCCTCCAAGCTGCATAAGCTCAGGTGAGGCCTCCGGAGGTAATGTCTGTACAGTATCCTCCTCACATGGGACGTCCCTCCAAGCTGCATAAGCTCAGGTGAGGCCTCCGAAGGTAATGTCTGTACAGTAACCTCCTCACATGGGACGTCCCTCCAATCTGCATGGGCTCAGGTGAGGCCTCCGGAGGTAATATCTGTACAGTGACCTCCTCACATGGGATGTCCCTCCAAGCAGCATGGGCTCGGGTGAGGCCTCCGGAGGTAATGTCTGTACAGTAACCTCCTCACATGGGAAGTCCCTCCAAGCTGCATGGGCTCAGGTGAGGCCTCCAGAGGTAATGTTTGTACAGTAACCTCCTCACATGGGACATCCCTCCAAGCTGCATGGGCTCGGGTGAGGCCTCCGGAGGTAATGTCTGTACAGTAACCTCCTCACATGGGACGTCCCTCCAAGCTGCATGGGCTCAGGTGAGGCCTCCGGGGGTAATGTCTGTACAGTAACCTCCTCACATGGGACGTCCCTCCAAGCTGCATGGGCTCGGGTGAGGCCTCCGGAGGTAATGTCAGTACAGTAACCTCCTCACATGGGACGTCCCTCCAAGCTGCATGGGCTCAGGTGAGGCCTCCGGGGGTAATGTCTGTACAGTAACCTCCTCACATGGGACGTCTCTCCAAGCTGCATGGGCTCGGGTGAGACCTCCGGAGGTAATGTCTGTACAGTAACCTCCTCACATGGGACGTCCCTCCAAGCTGCATGGGCTCGGGTGAGACCTCCGGAGGTAATATCTGTACAGTAACCTCCTCACATGGGACGTCCCTCCAAGCTGCATGGGCTCGGGTGAGGTCTCCGGAGGTAATGTCTGTACAGTGACCCCCTCACATGGGATGTGCCTCCAAGGTGCATGGGCTCGGGTGAGGCCTCCGGAGGTAATGTCTGTACAGTGACCCCCTCACATGGGATGTGCCTCCAAGGTGCATGGGCTCGGGTGAGGCCTCCGGAGGTAATGTCTGTACAGTGACCCCCTCACATGGGATGTGCCTCCAAGCTGCATGGGCTCAGTGAGACCTCCGGAGGTAATGTCTGTACAGTAACCTCCTCACCTGGGACGTCCCTCCAAGCTGCATGGGCTCAGGTGAGGCCTCTGGAGGTAATGTCTGTACAGTATCCTCCTCACATGGGACGTTCCTCCAAGCTGCATGGGCTCGGGTGAGGCCTCCGGAGGTATTGTCTGTACAGTAACCTCCTCACATGGGACGTCCCTCCAAGCTGCATGGGCTCGGTTTAGGCCTCCGGAGGTAATGTCTGTACAGTATCCTCCTCACATGGGACGTTCCTTTAAGCTGCATGGGCTCAGGTGAGGCCTCCGGAGGTAATGTCAGTACAGTATCCTCCTCACATGGGACGTCCCTCCAAGCTGCATGGGCTCAGGTGAGGCCTCCGGAGGTAATGTCTGTACAGTAACCTCCTCACATGGGACGTCCCTCCAAGCTGCATGGGCTCGGGTGAGGCCTCCGGAGGTAATGTCTCTACAGTAACCTCCTCACATGGGACGTTCCTCCAAGCTGCATGGGCTCGGGTGAGGCCTCTGGAGGTAATGTCTCTACAGTAAACTCCTCACATGGGACGTCCCTTCAAGCTGCATGGGCTCGGGTGAGGCCTCTGGAGATAATGTCAGTACAGTAATCTCCTCACATGGGACGTCCCTCCAAGCTGCATGGGCGCGGGTGAGGTCTCCGGAGGTAATGTCAGTACAGTATCCTCCTCACATGGGACGTTCCTCCAAGCTGCATGGGCTCGGGTGAGGCCTCCGGAGGTAATGTCTGTACAGTGACCTCCTCACATGAGACGTCCCTCCAAGCTGCATGGGCTCGGGTGAGGCCTCCGGAGGTAATGTCATTACAGAAATCTCCTCACATGGGACGTCCCTCCAAGCTGCATGGGCTCGGTTTAGGCCTCCGGAGGTAATGTCTGTACAGTATCCTCCTCACATGGGACGTTCCTCCAAGCTGCATGGGCTCAGGTGAGGCCTCCGGAGGTAATGTCAGTACAGTATCCTCCTCACATGGGACGTCCCTCCAAGCTGCATGGGCTCAGGTGAGGCCTCCGGAGGTAATGTCTGTACAGTAACCTCCTCACATGGGACGTCCCTCCAAGCTGCATGGGCTCGGGTGAGGCCTCCGGAGGTAATGTCTCTACAGTAACCTCCTCACATGGGACGTCACTCCAAGCTGCATGGGCCCAGGTGAGGCCTCTGGAGGTAATGTCTGTACAGTAACCTCCTCACATGGGACGTCCCTCCAAGCTGCATGGGCGCGGGTGAGATCTCCGGAGGTAATGTCAGTACAGTATCCTCCTCACATGGGACGTTCCTCCAAGCTGCATGGGCTCGGGTGAGGCCTCTGGAGGTAATGTCTCTACAGTAAACTCCTCACATGGGACGTCCCTTCAAGCTGCATGGGCTCGGGTGAGGCCTCTGGAGATAATGTCAGTACAGTAATCTCCTCACATGGGACGTCCCTCCAAGCTGCATGGGCGCGGGTGAGGTCTCCGGAGGTAATGTCAGTACAGTATCCTCCTCACATGGGACGTTCCTCCAAGCTGCATGGGCTCGGGTGAGGCCTCCGGAGGTAATGTCTGTACAGTGACCTCCTCACATGAGACGTCCCTCCAAGCTGCATGGGCTCGGGTGAGGCCTCCGGAGGTAATGTCAGTACAGTAATCTCCTCACATGGGACGTTCCTCCAAGCTGCATGGGCTCGGGTGAGGCCTCCGGAGGTAATGTCAGTACAGTAATCTCCTCACATGGGACGTTCCTCCAAGCTGCATGGGCTCAGGTGAGGCCTCCGGAGGTAATGTCAGTACAGTAGCCTCCTCACATGGGATGTCCCTCCAAGCTGCATGGGCTCGGGTGAGGCCTCCGGAGGTAATGTCTGTACAGTATCCTCCTCACATGGGACGTCCCTCCAAGCTGCATGGGCTCGGGTGAGGCCTCCGGAGGTAATGTCAGTACAGTAACCTCCTCACATGGGACGTCCCTCCAAGCTGCATGGGCTCGGGTGAGGTCTCCGGAGGTAATGTCTGTACAGTAACCTCCTCACATGGGACGTCCCTCCAAGCTGCATGGGCTCAGGTGAGGCCTCCAGAGGTAATGTCTGTACAGTAACCTCCTCACATGGGACGTCCCTCCAAGCTGCATGGGCTCAGGTGAGGCCTCCAGAGGTAATGTCTGTATAGTAACCTCCTCACATGGGACATCCCTCCAAGCTGCATGGGCTCGGGTGAGACCTCCGGAGGTAATGTCTGTACAGTAACCTCCTCACATGGGACATTCCTCCAAGCTGCATGGGCTCGGGTGAGGCCTCCGGAGGTAATGTCAGTACAGTAACCTCCTCACATGGGACGTCCCTCCAAGCTGCATGGGCTCAGGTGAGGCCTCCGGAGGTAATGTCTGTACAGTAACCTCCTCACATGGGACGTCCCTCTAAGCTGCATGGGCTCGGGTGAGACCTCCGAGGGTAATGTCTGTACAGTAACCTCCTCACATGGGACGTCTCTCCAAGCTACATGGGCTCGGGTGAGACCTCCGGAGGTAATGTCTGTACAGTAACCTCCTTACATGGGACGTCCCTCCAAGCTGCATGGGCTCGGGTGAGACCTCCGGAGGTAATGTCTGTACAGTAACCTCCTCACATGGGACGTCCCTCCAAGCTGCATGGGCTCGGGTGAGACCTCCGGAGGTAATATCTGTACAGTAACCTCCTCACATGGGACGTCCCTCCAAGCTGCATGGGCTCGGGTGAGGTCTCCGGAGGTAATGTCTGTACAGTGACCCCCTCACATGGGATGTGCCTCCAAGGTGCATGGGCTCGGGTGAGGCCTCCGGAGGTAATGTCTGTACAGTGACCCCCTCACATGGGATGTGCCTCCAAGGTGCATGGGCTCGGGTGAGGCCTCCGGAGGTAATGTCAGTACAGTAGCCTCCTCACATGGGATGTCCCTCCAAGCAGCATGGGCTCGGGTGAGGCCTCCGGAGGTAATGTCTGTACAGTATCCTCCTCACATGGGACGTCCCTCCAAGCTGCATGGGCTCGGGTGAGGCCTCCGGAGGTAATGTCAGTACAGTAACCTCCTCACATGGGACGTCCCTCCAAGCTGCATGGGCTCGGGTGAGGTCTCCGGAGGTAATGTCTGTACAGTAACCTCCTCACATGGGACGTCCCTCCAAGCTGCATGGGCTCAGGTGAGGCCTCCAGAGGTAATGTCTGTACAGTAACCTCCTCACATGGGACGTCCCTCCAAGCTGCATGGGCTCAGGTGAGGCCTCCAGAGGTAATGTCTGTATAGTAACCTCCTCACATGGGACATCCCTCCAAGCTGCATGGGCTCGGGTGAGACCTCCGGAGGTAATGTCTGTACAGTAACCTCCTCACATGGGACATTCCTCCAAGCTGCATGGGCTCGGGTGAGGCCTCCGGAGGTAATGTCAGTACAGTAACCTCCTCACATGGGACGTCCCTCCAAGCTGCATGGGCTCGGGTGAGGCCTCCGGAGGTAATGTCTGTACAGTAACCTCCTCACATGGGACGTCCCTCTAAGCTGCATGGGCTCGGGTGAGACCTCCGAGGGTAATGTCTGTACAGTAACCTCCTCACATGGGACGTCTCTCCAAGCTACATGGGCTCGGGTGAGACCTCCGGAGGTAATGTCTGTACAGTAACCTCCTTACATGGGACGTCCCTCCAAGCTGCATGGGCTCGGGTGAGACCTCCGGAGGTAATGTCTGTACAGTAACCTCCTCACATGGGACGTCCCTCCAAGCTGCATGGGCTCGGGTGAGGCCTCCGGAGGTAATGACTGTACAGTAACCTCCTCACATGGGACGTCCCTCCAAGCTGCATGGGCTCGGGTGAGGCCTCCGGAGGTAATGTCTGTACAGTAACCTCCTCACATGGGACGTCCCTCCAAGCTGCATGGGCTTGGGTGAGACCTCCGGAGGTAATATCTGTACAGTAACCTCCTCACATGGGACGTCCCTCCAAGCTGCATGGGCTCGGGTGAGGTCTCCGGAGGTAATGTCTGTACAGTGACCCCCTCACATGGGATGTGCCTCCAAGGTGCATGGGCTCGGGTGAGGCCTCCGGAGGTAATGTCTGTACAGTGACCCCCTCACATGGGATGTGCCTCCAAGGTGCATGGGCTCGGGTGAGGCCTCCGGAGGTAATGTCTGTACAGTGACCCCCTCACATGGGATGTGCCTCCAAGCTGCATGGGCTCAGTGAGACCTCCGGAGGTAATGTCTGTACAGTAACCCCCTCACATGGGACGTCCCTCCAAGCTGCATGGGCTCGGGTGAGGCCTCCGGAGGTAATGTCTGTACAGTGACCCCCTCACATGGGATGTGCCTCCAAGCTGCATGGGCTCGGGTGAGGCCTCCGGAGGTAATGTCTGTACAGTATCCTCCTCACATGGGACGTCCCTCCAAGCTGCATGGGCTCAGGTGAGGCCTCTGGAGGTAATGTCTGTACAGTAACCTCCTCACATGGGACGTCCCTCCAAGCTGCATGGGCTCAGTGAGACCTCCGGAGGTAATGTCTGTACAGTAACCCCCTCACATGGGACGTCCCTCCAAGCTGCATGGGCTCGGGTGAGGCCTCCGGAGGTAATGTCTGTACAGTGACCCCCTCACATGGGATGTGCCTCCAAGCTGCATGGGCTCGGGTGAGGCCTCCGGAGGTAATGTCTGTACAGTATCCTCCTCACATGGGACGTCCCTCCAAGCTGCATGGGCTCAGGTGAGGCCTCTGGAGGTAATGTCTGTACAGTAACCTCCTCACATGGGACGTCCCTCCAAGCTGCATGGGCTCGGGTGAGGTCTCTGGAGGTAAGGTCTGTACAGTAACATCCTCACATGGGACGTCCCTCCAAGCTGCATGGGCTCGGGTGAGGCCTCTGGAGGTAATGTCTGTACAGTATCCTCCTCACATGGGACGTTCCTCCAAGCTGCATGGGCTCGGGTGAGGCCTCCGGAGGTAATGTCTTTACAGTAACCTCCTCACCTGGGACGTCCCTCCAAGCTGCATGGGCTCAGGTGAGGCCTCTGGAGGTAATGTCTGTACAGTATCCTCCTCACATGGGACGTTCCTCCAAGCTGCATGGGCTCGGGTGAGGCCTCCGGAGGTATTGTCTGTACAGTAACCTCCTCACATGGGACGTCCCTCCAAGCTGCATGGGCTCGGGTGAGGCCTCCGGAGGTAATGTCTGTACAGTATCCTCCTCACATGGGACGTTCCTCCAAGCTGCATGGGCTCAGGTGAGGCCTCCGGAGGTAATGTCAGTACAGTATCCTCCTCACATGGGACGTCCCTCCAAGCTGCATGGGCTCGGGTGAGGCCTCCGGAGGTAATGTCTGTACAGTAACCTCCTCACATGGGACGTCCCTCCAAGCTGCATGGGCTCGGGTGAGGCCTCCGGAGGTAATGTCTGTACAGTAACCTCCTCACATGGGACGTCCCTCCAAGCTGCATGGGCTCAGGTGAGGTCTCCGGAGGTAATGTATGTACAGTAACCTCCTCACATGGGACGTCCCTCCAAGCTGCATGGGCTCGGGTGAGGCCTCCGGAGGTAATGTCTGTACAGTAACCTCCTCACATGGGACGTCCCTCCAAGCTGCATGTGTGGCGCCCCTGACCTGGTCAGGCACCACTGAGTACTGCACCCATGCTGGGGACAGTACAATACAGGTAATCCAGAAGGCTGACAGGGGTGTGGAACACAGGCGCATAGTGATCAGGTCTCACACATGTACCCATGAGAGGACCCCTGGGGATCCCAGGAGGGGGCAAAGCCTATACCTCCACTGGAATAGTGGCAGGGGGTTAAAAGCCTCCATCTCCTCTCAAGGGGTGTGGTGGAGAGTCTGGTTGCTAGGTGGCGTAGGCAAGAACAGGAGAGGAGGAGCAGTGAGTCAGTTAGAAGGAGAACTCCAGAGGGCTCAGTGAGGAGCAGACCTGTGGGGCTGATGCTGTCTAACAGCGCCCGCGCAGTGACTACAGACGGGGGAGAACGGTCAACTAGAAGTGCTGCCTGAAAGCCAGCTTCAGCTAGGGAGTGCACGGAGTGGGAAGTAAGGAGACTGCTAGAGAGCACCAGGCCCAACCGGGCGGCAGATCCCGAAGCGAGGATAGATTCACCTTTCCCTGCTAAACCTGCCGGTGTGGGGCTCTTACAGCCCACACCACAACAACCAAAAGCCGCAGCCACGTAACCGCAAGTAGGGCCCATAGGTCACAGGAGGCAAGAGGCTGGAGTGGCCTGGCCCGGGGAACAAGCACACGGCAACACAAGAAGGGGAGAGAGGCTTGGAGCATCTTCCCTGGGTGACCCCCATAGGGACTCAAAGTCGGGGTCACCCCAAACCACCAAGGGCTAAGGAAGGCGAGTTTGTAGTCACCCTCATACAGTCAGCCGGAAGGATACCTGGTTCCCACCTGGTTCATCCCAGCTACGCCCGGGTTACTCACCCTGCCACCTGAAGTGAGTAAAAACCCTGAAAGACACTCTGCCTGTGTGTGGTCATTCTGCGACTTGTGGTACTACAGCTTTACAAAGGGCCCTGGGGCTTGCCTCACTCTCAGGAGGCTACTACACCCGACTGCACCCACCATCAGCCCCAGGCGTCCTCTAACCTGCAGTGGCGGTCCCCTCTGACCGCAAATACTGAGAGTGGCGTCACGATCAACACTGAAGATTCCCTACCTGTGACCAGCACCAGCTACGTGGAGTCCCTGAAGGTATGCACTGATACAGCACCGGCGGGGCTTCACATCTGGCGTCACGAACAGGATAAGGACTAGACCTGTTCAGACAGGTGACCATGTGCCTGGGCGGTCCGCTTGAAAAATTGGAAGCGCCGCCATATTGCCACCATGAAAAGCGCGCTGAAAAACAACAGCAGCCCGCGCTGGAAGAAGTTACCGCCCACGAAGAGGTGTGGCTACCCAGAGATCCCCTGCAGAGTTCTGACCTTGCCAGCTATGAGAGTGGAAGCGTCGAGAGACGGCGGGAAGGAAAGGAAGCCACAAGCCTGCTGCTGGGAGAGGAGCTGCTGAAAGAGGCAGAGCAGAAACTGGACAGCTTGTTACAGGAGGCAGCGAAGAGTCCACTGCTGGGAGACCGTGCAGAAGACGGCGCAGAAGAAATGGCGTCTGACCGCAGGAACCCAGAACCAGGCTCCGCTGCCTGGTGGTACCGGGAGCTGGCCCAGTTTTGCAACCGGCTGGAGACCCGGGTCGTGGAGCAGATTCGGGAGGAACGGATGGAACTGCAGGAGCTGACCGCGGCGGTTCGGGCCTATGAAGGGAGAGCTGCATGCCGGGTGCCAGGCGGGACGGCGACGACGCAGACCCCAGTGCTACCAACAACGGGTGAGTCGAATGATGCCCCGGCCCGCGCAAGTGCCCCGACCCCTGCTGCCACGTCCGCGGTCCCTGAAGAGGCGTCCGGTGCGGCGACGCTGAAGCAGGCCGCAGCCACGCCAGGTGCGGCCCGCCAAGCCCCGGCCGCCGCAGCGATGCCCTGCTCGGCCCGCCAAGACCAGGCCGCCGCAGCGATGCCCTGCCCGGCCCGCACAGACCAGGCCGCCGCCATGATAGGCGCGGCCCGCCAAGCCCCGGCCGCCGCAGCGATGCCCTGCTCGGCCCGCCAAGACCAGGCCGCCGCAGCGATGCCCTGCCCGGCCCGCACAGACCAGGCCGCCGCCATGATAGGCGCGGCCCGCCAAGACCAGGCCGCCGCAGCGATGCCCTGCCCGGCCCGCACAGACCAGGCCGCCGCCATGATAGGCGCGGCCCGCCAAGACCAGGCCGCCGCCATGATAGGCGCGGCCCGCCAAGACCAGGCCGCCGCCATGCCAGGCGCGGCCCGCCAAGGAAAGACTACCTCAGCATTTACCCCGGCCTGTAAGGCCAGAGCTGACACTGCTCCCCAGTCCCCGGAGGTCTCTGATAGGAAGCCCACGCTGGAGGAAGAATACTGGCAGATGAGGGCTGACATGGAGGCCAAGTTTCCCCAGTGGTTGGTGGATCTGTACCTGCGCCCCCCATGCACCCCTGAGGAGATTCAGGTAACCCCTGCAGCTACACCAGAGAGTCCCCCGCCTGGGCCAGCAAGAGAAAGTCCATCCCCAGTCCTGCCATCAGAGGAGTGCCAGGAAGAACTAAGGGGGAGAGGAGGCCAGGAGGCAGAAGGGCTAACTCCGACGCCAGCCGCAGCAGACTCCTACTCAGAGCCAGAAATGCTGCCATACTCCCGCTGGGATGAGGAGGACCTGACCCCCTCTGCAGAAGAAGAGCTGCCTAAGAGCTTCACCTGGGAGCCCACAGGCATGGACCCAGCCCGCAAGACACGGCGCAGAAGAACACAGTTTGCTCCAGCACCACAGTCTCCTGAACAGAGAGCAGTCACCGCCAGAGACCTAAAGGAGAAGCGTATGTTGAGAGAGTCCAAAGCCCAGGCTAGAGGACCCCTGTGTTATGGCGTAGTGGAAGATTTCAACTTGAAAAGTGGTTATGGCTTCATTGTAGCACCAGGAATAAAAGAAGGGATATTTGTAAACCGCAGAGATGTGAACGCTCATCTGCCAAGAGGACACCCTTGCAGAAATCTGAAAATGGGAGATTTGGTACAGTTTACCATGCACCAAGGTGAAAGGGGATTGTACGCACTTGATGTAACCTTATGTCCCAACAAACCTTACAGTCATCCCATGCCACAAGAAAGACAAGAAAGACAAGAAAGACAAGAAAGACAAGAAAGACAAGAAAGACAAGAAAGACAAGAAAGACAAGATAGAGATAAAGAACCAGATGTAGAAACAGATGAAGACCAAGAACGGAAAGATAAAGATCCTACAGATGAAGACAGAGACAAAGAGCAAGAAAGTCACAGGTGCCAGTGCCCAACGTGCCCTCGCCCTAGTGAAAAAGAGGAGTAAAGTAAAGTACAGAAAAGAAGTACAGAAGTTAAAGTTTTGAAAGTTTTGTTTGCAACGTTAAAGAAATGCGCCCACAAAAACTATTGTGAGAAACAAACTTAAGGCTATGAACTGGCTATAGCCACAAACTCTCGCAGTGTAAATAGTTACACCAGTGGCACCACCACCAGGGCCAGCCTGTTTAGGGGCTTGGCTCGTCTGCAACCAGGGGGGCCCGTCCGTAGAAAAGGGCCTTGGCTCACCTGCGACCAGAGAGCACGCCTGTTTATGGGGCCTTGGCTCACCACCACAAAGAGGGTACCTGGTCAGCACCAACTGTGGAGGCCGCCTCTGCATCCTGCCAGAAGAGGCTGACGGCGCGGATCCACCAGGCCAGGTATACCCTGAAACCACCAGCCCATGAAAGCCGCCTCTACATCCTGCCAGAAGTGGCTGAAGTCGCGGCCAACGGGAGAGGAAGATTGGAGGAAAGGTCTGGGGAAGTGGATGGCCCAGACCTGGTTACCAAAAGAAACCGGTGACCTGCCTCCTGAGAGGGTTTTGGGTGGGTTAACGGACTTGTGGGTGGAGGGTGGTGATGTCTGATACCTGGTGCTTTTAAATGTTTAACATGTTTTAATGTTTTATGCATTTTAAAATGTTGTCTTGCAGCCCGAGGACGTGCTGGTGATAACTAAGGGGGAATGTGGCGCCCCTGACCTGGTCAGGCACCACTGAGTACTGCACCCATGCTGGGGACAGTACAATACAGGTAATCCAGAAGGCTGACAGGGGTGTGGAACACAGGCGCATAGTGATCAGGTCTCACACATGTACCCATGAGAGGACCCCTGGGGATCCCAGGAGGGGGCAAAGCCTATACCTCCACTGGAATAGTGGCAGGGGGTTAAAAGCCTCCATCTCCTCTCAAGGGGTGTGGTGGAGAGTCTGGTTGCTAGGTGGCGTAGGCAAGAACAGGAGAGGAGGAGCAGTGAGTCAGTTAGAAGGAGAACTCCAGAGGGCTCAGTGAGGAGCAGACCTGTGGGGCTGATGCTGTCTAACAGCGCCCGCGCAGTGACTACAGACGGGGGAGAACGGTCAACTAGAAGTGCTGCCTGAAAGCCAGCTTCAGCTAGGGAGTGCACGGAGTGGGAAGTAAGGAGACTGCTAGAGAGCACCAGGCCCAACCGGGCGGCAGATCCCGAAGCGAGGATAGATTCACCTTTCCCTGCTAAACCTGCCGGTGTGGGGCTCTTACAGCCCACACCACAACAACCAAAAGCCGCAGCCACGTAACCGCAAGTAGGGCCCATAGGTCACAGGAGGCAAGAGGCTGGAGTGGCCTGGCCCGGGGAACAAGCACACGGCAACACAAGAAGGGGAGAGAGGCTTGGAGCATCTTCCCTGGGTGACCCCCATAGGGACTCAAAGTCGGGGTCACCCCAAACCACCAAGGGCTAAGGAAGGCGAGTTTGTAGTCACCCTCATACAGTCAGCCGGAAGGATACCTGGTTCCCACCTGGTTCATCCCAGCTACGCCCGGGTTACTCACCCTGCCACCTGAAGTGAGTAAAAACCCTGAAAGACACTCTGCCTGTGTGTGGTCATTCTGCGACTTGTGGTACTACAGCTTTACAAAGGGCCCTGGGGCTTGCCTCACTCTCAGGAGGCTACTACACCCGACTGCACCCACCATCAGCCCCAGGTGCCTCCTAATCTGCAGTGGCGGTCCCCTCTGACCGCAAATCTGAGAGTGGCGTCACGATCAAAACCGAAGATTCCCTACCTGTGACCAGATCCAGCTACGTGGAGTCCCTGAAGGTATGCACCGACACAACACCTGCGGGGCTTCACACATGGGCTCAGGTGAGGCCTCCGGAGGTAATGTCTGTACAGTAACCTCCTCACATGGGACGTCCCTCCAAGCTGCATGGGCTCGGGTGAGACCTCCAGAGGTAATGTCTCTACAGTAACCTCCTCACATGGGACGTTCCTCCAAGCTGCATGGGCTCAGGTGAGGCCTCCGGGGGTAATGTCTGTACAGTAACCTCCTCACATGGGACGTCCCTCCAAGCTGCATGGGCTCAGGTGAGGTCTCCGGAGGTAATGTCTGTACAGTAACCCCCTCACATGGGACGTCCCTCCAAGCTGCATGGGCTCAGGTGAGGTCTCCGGAGGTAATGTCTGTACAGTAACCTCCTCACATGGGACGCTCCTCCAAGCTGCATGGGCTCGGGTGAGGTCTCCGGAGGTAATGTCAGTACAGTAGCCTCCTCACATGGGACGTCCCTCCAAGCTGCATGGGCTCGGGTGAGGCCTCCGGAGGAAATGTCTGTACAGTAATCTCCTCACATGGGACGTCCCTCCAAGCTGCATGGGCTCGGGTGAGGTCCCCGGAGGTAATGTCTGTACAGTACCCTCCTCACATGGGACGTCCCTCCAAGCTGCATGGGCTCAGGTGAGGTCTCCGGAGGTAATGTCTGTACAGTGACCTCCTCACATGGGACGTCCCTCCAAGCTGCATGGGCTCGGGTGAGGCCTCCGGAGGTAATGTCTGTACAGTGACCTCCTCACATGGGACGTCCCTCCAAGCTGCATGGGCTCGGGTGAGGCCTCCGGAGGTAATGTCTGTACAGTAACCTCCTCACATGGGACGTCCCCCCAAGCTGCATGAGCTTGGGTGAGGCCTCCGGAGGTAATGTCTATACAGTAACCTCCTCACATGGGACGTCTCTCCAAGCTGCATGGGCTCGGGTGAGGCCTCCGGAGGTAATGTCTGTACAGTAACCTCCTCACATGGGACGTCTCTCCAAGCTGCATGGGCTCAGGTGAGGTCTCCGGAGGTAATGTCTGTACAGTAACCTCCTCACATGGGACGTCCCTCCAAGCTGCATGAGCTTGGGTGAGGCCTCCGGAGGTAATGTCTATACAGTAACCTCCTCACATGGGACGTCTCTCCAAGCTGCATGGGCTCGGGTGAGGCCTCCGGAGGTAATGTCTGTACAGTAACCTCCTCACATGGGACGTCTCTCCAAGCTGCATGGGCTCAGGTGAGGTCTCCGGAGGTAATGTCTGTACAGTAACCTCCTCACATGGGACGTCCCTCCAAGCTGCATGAGCTCGGGTGAGGCCTCCGGAGGTGATGTCGGTACAGTAACCTCCTCACATGGGACGTCCCTCCAAGCTGCATAGGCTCGGGTGAGGCCTCTGGAGGTAATGTCTGTACAGTAACCTCCTGACATGGGACGTCCCTCCAAGCTGCATGGGCTCGGGTGAGGCCTCTGGAGGTAATGTCTGTACAGTAACCTCCTCACATGGGACGTCCCTCCAAGCTGCATGGGCTCGGGTGAGACCTCCGGAGGTAATGTCTGTACAGAAACCTCCTCACATGGGACGTCCCTCCAAGCTGCATGGGCTCGGGTGAGGCCTCTGGAGGTAATGTGAGTAGAGTCTTGGCTCTATTGGATCTCTGCCAGAAATGGCGATCAATATGTATTATAAAAGTCATGGCCCACTCCAGAGAAGATGTCTCGTACATCACCAATGCCTCCTTAACCCTCTTGGACACACCCAGGTCATTTCACTGTTTCACTGAGTGTCCACGGACCAGCGCCGGAATTCATCCCAATAATCCTCTGCGGCCGATTCCCCAGATGCAGTGGACGATTTTTTAGACTCGGCTAAAGATACTTTGTCTGGATCATCATAGATGAGACCGAGTGCAGAGAAAAACCCGTCCACCGACAAAACAAATGGTGACTCAGGGGCAAAGAAAAACCCCATGCTGGTGAGACTGCGCTCTCCAGAAAATCTCTCCAGGAGGAGCAGTTTGGGTTCAGATGATCCAGCAACCAACATGGATTGTGCCGATGTGGCGGACTGTGCTTGTTGCTGTACCGCCTCTAGAGAGACAAAGACTTCAACTGCCTCGATAGCGCAGCAATTGGGTCCACACTGAAAATTTAAGGAAAAACTTTGGCACACTATTGCAAGATATGAAGAGCGGATACTTTTCTTAATGCTTGGGACTTTTATTGTAGTGCAAATAAACAATCCACAGTGGAGCGGTGCGGCGTTTCGCCTCATGATAGAGCCTTCATCAGTGTCATTAACTCTGTGAGTAACAATTCATAAAAGGACAAACGTCTATATCAGATACAAGAGTATAAAGTACATACATACACTAGAAAATCACATAAATGCAATGTGAACTGTATGATATTCAATCATAGTCTGTGACGCTCCCCTCGCCCTTATATCACAATAACAGGAGAAGAAATATGTAGAAAATATTGAGGACATAATATACAATATGTACATGTAAAAAATGTGGCCAACCTCAGAATATAGAAATGGTTCACTTAGAACAAACGTCACAATATCTGCAGAATGGAAAGTAACAATAGAGCGGATTGAGGCAGAGGATTACAACATAACAGGTTCCGTGACCGATACATAACAATGCATGCAAAATCACAGTGTATAACAGTATGGCCATACAGGACGGCACACCTGTGTATGTACACCGAACATTGCGTCTGACAATGGTGAGAAGCTCCCCTGAGGACGGGGAGGGATATATACTATAATGAGACGAGGGGAATGTACCGCCACGTGCTCGGCAGCCGAGCCACTTGGATCCGAACCTTCAGTGGGTGGCTCGAGGGTCTCCGGACCCGGGGGTCCTGCGGTCACGTCGATCAAAAAGGGGTTTGCGGTTTGGGGACGTAGGTGTACAGCCGGAGCCGTGGTTAAGTTTGTGACGCCACCCACAGGATGTAGTGAAGGTGGACACCACCGTTGCAGTTATGGGGCACCCGGGGGAGATGTTGCGCAGCAAGTTGTTAACTCCTCTGTGGGCAGGGATGGTGGCCCCGGGACCCGTTGTGGGTGTTTGGGGGTGCAGGGAGATGGGCACTGATGTACTCACGATTAGTAAACACACAAGTCTCTGGTAAACCAAGGTGATGGTGGTCGGTGCCCGCAGCCAGCTGCAGTCTGGTCCCCCACCCGGCTGGTGGTCTCTGTATTTCTCCCGCACCTGTTTGTGATGATGGACTACCTGCGCTTGCAACTTCAGGAGTCCACTCCCGGCTTTTGGTTGCCTGAGGAGCCCTTTGCCCGCAGACGCTGGCCCGTGGGACCTCTGACCCGTGGCGTTGGCTTTATATCCCCCTCGTTGGGCTGTTGCCTTCAGTCGGGACTTTGGGTGGGACAGGACCTCTAGTCCTCGCCGCAATCAATGAATTAGCTAGCCTCCAGTAGCTTCTGGACCTAGCTTCAGGGTCTGAGTACCCCCCTTTGTGCTCCGGTTTCCGGGTCGGTTCCCCGGGTCGGTACCGGCGGGCCACTACCCTGTCCCGGTCCACCTCGGTTCCACCGAGTCGTCTTCCCAGCTCCTGCAGACAGAGACCGCCGACTGCCTCCTAGCCAGCAGTACCAGGGCTCCTACCCTGGCACTGGTTCAGTTTGGGTCCTTCCTCTGCTGGTGCTCACAGCTCCAGCCCACATACCTCTCCACTCGACCTCTAGACTTGAACTCTAGAACAGAACAGAACTTTCCCGCCTCAGGCTGTCTGAGACTCCTCGGTGGGCGTCTTCCAACTGCCTGGTTCTGCACCCTGGTGTGTCCATCAACCACTGGGGGGGTGACTAGGGTTTTATGTGTTTGGCTGCTGTCACCTTGTTAGGGAACGGTGTAGTGTGGGGCCCTATCTGTGACTACCTGGCCCGGCCAGGGTGTCACAGGAATATAGATAGGAGCA
The DNA here is from genome assembly GCF_048569485.1 of Anomaloglossus baeobatrachus. Taxonomy (NCBI): domain Eukaryota; kingdom Metazoa; phylum Chordata; class Amphibia; order Anura; family Aromobatidae; genus Anomaloglossus; species Anomaloglossus baeobatrachus. The sequence goes on along the minus strand of NW_027443481.1, from coordinate 7,926 downwards.
TACCATATTTTTCAGATTATAAGACACACTTTTCCTCTCAAAAAGTTGGGAGGAAAATGAGGGGTGCGTCTTAAAATCCGAATATAGCTTACCGGTAGGTGGAGAATAGTCACGGGCGGCAGGCTTTGCGGGCAGGCGGCTGTCTGTGTGGGCAGGCAGCCCTCTCTGTGCGGGCAGGCGGCCGGGAGCCCTGTGTGTGCAGGCAGGTGGCCGGCTATATGGAGCAGGTGGTGCGGCGGGAGTCCCAGATGCCCTGGGTTCAAATGATGGGGTCCGGAGTCAGTGCATGCGCAGATGGAGCTCTTGGCTGAGAGCTACATATGCACATACACCACTTTGGGCGCCATTTTTTTTGAAGCCAGGACCACTGACAAAGCACTGGAGTATAAGACGAACCCCATTTTTTTGTACCTTTTTTATCTCTAAATTTGGAGTGCGTCTTATAATCTAGTGTGTCTTTATAAAACGAAAAATATGGTATATAGAAAATGGAGATGTAAAAACAGATTGGCGGTTATGTGATCAGGCTTCTCTTGGGTGGAGTGTGGCCCCTTCATCGGGGGCTTGCACATGGTATGGCTAGGCCTTTGGGCTGGGCTTTGTATTGCTTCTTTTTTGTAGCCCACCTCTACCTCTGGCAATATACCCTCGGGCCCCGGCTGTACTGAGTGCAGTGTTTCGTATTATCTGGGGTATTATTTGTATCTTCATTGTTATATACCACAACTGTATTCTGTGTATACTATGGGCCAGCTGTCTACACCTTGTTTTTATATGTTTTGAGTGTTTTTGGATATAATGGTGTTATTTCTTCATTGTTGTGCACAGATTCCTCTGCAGAGCTCTTCCTTCTTGTTGTCTGCTAATCGAGCATCGCTGATTCGGATGATGCCCCTCTGTCTGGTAGACCCTCGAGAGCAGACACCCCTTCATCTTTGTGACACTCAGGTCCATACACGCAATCGATTCCATCATGTTTTATAGGATAAAGAGAAGGTTGCAGAAACGCCTGCATGTGCTGCATCAGCTCTTGATCGCTGAGATGTGGCCTTTCCAAATGGAGTTGTACCGCCTCCGTGTCAGCGGCCGAGTCGCTCGGATCCAGAACCGCGGTGGCTCGAGGGGTCTCCAGACCCAGGGGTTTGTGCGGACACTCGAGTTTAAGAAGGGGAGTATGTACAGGGGAGTTAGAAGTTTGTGACGACACCCACAGTGCGTGGTAAGATGGAGTACCACCGCTTCTGTTGGAGAAGGGGGGAGCCCGGTGGCGATGATACGGCAGCAAGGTGTTTAACCCCTCCGTGGGTAGGGGGTTTGTGCCCCGGGGCCCGGTGTTGATGGTGCAGAAGTGGAGTGCCGTTGGGAAAAGGAAGGGTTTCTGCGTACTCACTCAGTCCAAGAATACTGACACCGACAGCTTGTAAACCAGAATTCTGAGCACCGCTGCAGCCAGAAGGGAGCACGCTTGGATCTGTGTCCTGGGTGTTGCTTGTTAGCATGTGGCCTTTTTCCGTGACACTCTCTTTACTGTTTGGACCCTGTAGTGTGGAATTATTCGGGTCCCACTCACCCGTATGGCTAACAGAGTGAGCTTGGGATTTGATGGACTGTGTTTTGTAGGGAAAGTCCTGTCCCATCAGTGCGCTAGTATCCCGATTTTGGAGCGGGTGAGGGATGAATCTTGAAGGCTTCACCCCGTCGGGTAAATTACCAGGACGCTTGAAGCTACTTACCGGCCTAGGGTACGCGTACCCCATCATGCCCTGGCCCCTGCCCGGAGATGGCTCAAGGCCGCCGGCTGCCCTCCTTGGCAATCCATGCCCCTTGACATGATCCCCTGCGACCGGCGTTCCAGCTCCTACCAGGCCCAGACCAACGTCTGCCACCTAGTAGACTCAAGGAGCCCTGCTCCTGACCTGTGACCTCTCCTTTCGAGAGTCACCATTCAACCTCCTACTCCTTCCACTCCTTTTTCAGTTCTCTTTTCACTTTTTCACTTTCCCCTACCAACCCCCCAAGTGGGCGGCCCTATTCCCTTCAGGCCCCTAATGGTATGTCTGGTGGGTACAGTGTAAATTGTTCCTAGGGTATTGACTGGCTAAGCTCTTAGCAACACCAAAGGACAAGGATCCGTAACAAGGAGGATTGGATATCATGCAGAAGGGCAGATTGCACAATACCCTGTGATGACCTGATAGGCTTGGGCATCACAGTCTTCATTGATCCGTGTATGCCAGGGTAGCAACGCTGCCAAATTAGGGGGAAAATTAGTCATTCCAAATCTGATGATGTTGTTACAGTCTACATGACAAAGATATCCTTTCTTTCCACCTCACATGTAAAGAGATTTTTGTCTGTAGTGCCAGTCTTCTGGGACTTCTGGGAGCAAGAGGCCTACGCCTGTCTGTCATTCACCTCTTGATTTATAACATTTAAGTGCCAGGCCACATCCTGTGTGTCAGTCAATGCAATCAGGCAGTGCTTAAATCAATATGCATCAGAGAACGCAGTGACACAGCTGCAGAGTTGTGGACACTATCCAGGCCGAGTTTGATAAATGGCTGTCTCCACTGAACCTGGAGCCAGGGAAGGCCATGTGCGATTATGGTGCAAACCTAGTAGCGGCACTATTCCTGGGTGACATCACGGATGCACTGCATGGATCAACCTGGTTGTACAGACATTTTTAGGGCACTATTATGTCCTGGATGTGCTGCTGCAGAAGGCACCTTTGCTCTGTGCTCACTTTTTTTTTTTTTCCAAACATTTTTATTGATTTTCCAAGTTTTATAAAAACCATAACAAAATGAGTATGATTAAAGGGAAGGACAATCAATTGACAGAGTATGGTATAGAAGAAGAAAAGGAGGGGTACAACCCCCTCTTGCTAGTCCAGATTGTTCTTCCATGAAAAATGACATATAATGAAACCGAACTAGAAAGTCAAAATAAACCACATGTAATATAGTCCCTTAAACCCCTGTGTCATTCTCTAGTAGTTCCAAAATCAATGATGTGTCTTACTTCCCTGACGTCTCGCCTCCTCCTTCCTCTCGAGCCCCCACTAAGTGATCCTCAGGTTGCCCAAGCTATCCTGGATCTCATTCAGGAGATACCTCTCCGTGTGTATGAAAGGTGTCACCAAGTTATTTATTTCTCCCCGTGTGAAGTGGTGTTCAATAGCATTTTTCCATCTCCCAAAGAACGTGGCTGTCTTTTGATCCTTATCCCTTATCCATTTTTCTAACTTCAGAAGAGCATGCAATTCCCCAATAACCTCCTTTGTAGATGGACCCTCCCTCTGTATCCAGTGTCTTAAGATGCACCTTTTAGCTATCATGGCCAAGTCATGTATGATTGCAAATGTCCTTTTATCCCGAGTATTTGGTCTTCCTTTGACTCCACCCTCAAAGAAATGGAAAATCCACACCATTAATTCTCGTCTGCAATATATCCCCCATGTTGATTGGGACAACATTCTTAAGGGTACTTTACATGCTGCGCCATCGCTAGCGATCTCATTAGCGATGTGAAATTCTAGATCGCAAGTGCGATCTTTCGAGATCGCACATAGGTCGTTTTAGGCATGTGCGATCTCGAAAGATCGCACTTGCGATCTAAAATTTCACATCGCTAGCGATGGCGCAGCATGTAAAGTGCCCTTTACTCGATTCCAGAACCTCTGCACTTCCTTACATTCCCAGAGTCCATGTAGCATATCTGTTTTCTCTGCTTGACATTTTGGACAACGTACATCTCTACCCGGAATATTGAAACCTACAATAGCCCTATGTAAAATCCTAAACTGGGTGTCTCTCCAACCCTCGTTGGTGATGTGTTTACGCAACTGGACCCACCCTTTCAATATATTTCCCACCACTTCTTGAACTTTCAGTTGTTTCTCCCATGCTAATAAGGTACGACTATCCTCCCGAGATATTAATACCTCCCTAAGTGTTCGGTAAATTTGGGATACATTTACATTTGTAACCTCACATTCCAGGAGCTCATCAATCGGTTCAGTTCCCTTCCAATCTCGCCAAGACCTCCGATTACTCCAAACTTCAATTGCTCATACTGGATAATGTGAATGTTATTGAGGTCCTATTTATCGAGCACTTCCCTTCCTGTCATCCAGCGTCTCTCCTCCACATTCATAACATCTTGCTTTCTCTTGATGCCCTTCTCTTTCCATCCCAGAAATAACTTGTTGTCTCGCCCCTGAGGGAAGTTTGGGGATGCCCAGGGATTTAAATACTTAGACACCTTCCAGGAAAGTCCCAGTTTCTTTCTAACTAGTCTCCAAGTTAACATGGTGTCTCGGAAAATGATTGAGACTGCACAGACAAAAACAAAGAACCATTGCATCCAAATAAAGGCCCGTCCTAATGAAATAAAGACAGACACCATTTTGTTGGCAGATATCGGTCACAGCTTTACTGATATATTATTATTTTACAAACTTTTCCAAACTCATTAAAACTTGTAAAACATATTTTATAAACTTTTTCCAAACTCTTTAGAACTTGTAAAACATAACTTGACTCCAGGTGAGAAGGGACACTCTACCACAGGACCAAGGACTTCCGCTCTCTCACCAGAATGCTGTTGACACATGCTGCTGTGACTTCACTGTACAAACATTTAGAAACTGTTACCAAAAAAGAAAAACAAGTAAAAAACAAGCATTAACAATAGGGAGGGAGGGAGGGAGAGCTGCTCCGGATCCTGGGATACCAGGGGAAGAGGCCGGACACCGGCCCAGACCCCAATATATAGGTAGCAATTACACCCTATAGGTGGGATTGAGAAATCGGGAGGGGCCGGGACGGTGTCCCCTCCCAAACACAGGAAGAGCAGGGCCTGGACGGGAGAGGGGGCTGGACAAATACAGCATTGGAGGTTAACCCCTTGCTGCACAGTCTGGGGCAGTTTCATTATGCACTACACTGCCCACCAGACTGCACAGACAAAAACAAAGAACCATTGCATCCAAATAAAGGCCCGTCCTAATGAAATAAAGACAGACACCATTTTGTTGGCAGATATCGGTCACAGCTTTACTGATATATTATTATTTTACAAACTTTTCCAAACTCATTAAAACTTGTAAAACATATTTTATAAACTTTTTCCAAACTCTTTAGAACTTGTAAAACATAACTTGACTCCAGGTGAGAAGGGACACTCTACCACAGGACCAAGGACTTCCGCTCTCTCACCAGAATGCTGTTGACACATGCCAAGGAGGAGACCAGTCTCAAACTGAACTCCGACCCCCACCATTTGGAAAAAAGGCTTGCTCCAGGCCGCCCTGGATCATAGATAAAATTGTATCCAGACCGATATCTGCCAAGAGCACACCATCTTGAAGCATTAACCTTCGGTTGTCACCTTCCAACTAAAATCATCGGAGCAGACAACTGCCTGCTGATGGCAACCACCTCCAACAAGACCTGAGCCATCTCAGGCCTCGAACCCAACCACTAAGCAGTTCGACAGAGTAAAATCCAAGATTGCGACTGTTACCAGCTCTCTGAACAGCCCAAAACATGTAGAAATTGCCAACAATCCAAAAACCTTTTTTTTTTTTTTTTTTTTTTATAGCAATGCCGAACCTTTAAAGAAATTAAAGTAAATGTGCTATAAAATTGGTTACTTCCTGCAATAAATCGTGCGATGCATATCTGACAAAAAAAGCAGAGCGCAATTTACCAATATGCACTGTATATCAGAGTCTGATAAAGCCCGCCCTGGCAGCCTCAGTGGCTGCCACAATGAAAAGGAATGAGTCCCAAAGTGATCAGGGGGTGAAAAAACCGCAAGCGGTGAGGCAGCACCGAAAAAAGGAGCGGTAAACTGGTACCTAGTAAGGGGGGAACCATCCTAATAAACTAACAGGGAGGTACCAGTAGACCGACAAACGAAAATTCCATCAAACGCAAAGGGCAGGTAGAGCCAGGGGAAGGAACAGTCTAATCCCAGAATCTCTGGCCACTTGGTCAGTTTGGGCTCCTGAATGCGGATACGCATGAAGGGTCAATAAGTAGTATGGCACACAATTGAAGGCAACAAAACTATTCTTGGACGGTATGGCGAGTTCGCTGACTCTGAGGGCCCAGAAAAGGCCAAGTTAAAGGTTGTGGACAACAGGGATATCTCCCTTGGGATTGAACAAACAGCCTGCATAGTCGATTAACTCAAGAAGCATCAGGTAAAAAAAATTGGGATGCCTCTTATCTATGGATTGGTGGGACTTAAACCAGCCATTAAAGGGATTTGCAAATAACAAGATTTAGTAACGTAGAACATCCCATCAAAAAATGAAACAAAATACAAATAAATGCTTCTGGGCTGCAGAGGCGGAAGAACCAAAGTTATAAAGGTGCATCAAATATTGGAGGGTAACCTCCGAACAGGTAAAGTTATCAGAACCGAGGGACCAGCTACCAGCATACCTATACCTAACCACTGTTTCACGCCTATCCATAAAGTTGCCACTTTGAAGGGGGATCTGAAGTCCTAATCTCTGTCAGGAGTTGGTCCCGACAAGACCTCGCAGCGGTGTGGCAATGGCAACCCACCGGGCTGGCATTGGGTACCAGCTGAAAAATCCTGCAAACAGAAATGAGACAATCAATATGGAGCATTACTCTGAGAAACCATAGCCCATGCTCGGATCCAAATGTGTATTGTATGCAGCGTAACAGCAAACAAAAATTACAGTTGGCTAGTGACTTGTGCCATAACTCCACAGCAATGACAATAGGGAACGATTCTGAAAGGGAAAATTAGCAGTAAAACAAAAAGTTAACAAGGTGAGGGCCAGGTGCCCCGGCACCACTGATTGCCCAAAACAGCGCTAAAACCATCAGAAAAAAGACGCATTGGTGAGCAAAAATAAAACCTGGTTAGACACCACAGAACACATGTTGTACATGCACTCATTAAAGGTGAAAAGGAATTGAGACCAAATCAGTAAGTCAGAAGTAATACGTAATCCTGTGGTCAACGTGAAGCGCCCTTCTGGTGGACTTATGAACCCTGTGGTCAGGGTGAAGCGCCCCTCTGGTGGACTTATGAATCCTGTGGTCAGGGTGAAGCGCCCTTCTGGTGGACTTATGAATCCTGTGGTCAGGGTGAAGCGCCCCTCTGGTGAACACAATAATCCTGTGGTCAGGGTGAAGCGCCCTTCTGGTGGACACAATAATCCTGTGGTCAGGGTGAAGCGCCCTTCTGGTGGACTTATGAATCCTGTGGTCAGGGTGAAGCGCCCCTCTGGTGGACTTATGAATCCTGTGGTCAGGGTGAAGCGCCCTTCTGGTGGACTTATGAATCCTGTGGTCAGGGTGAAGCGCCCCTCTGGTGAACTTATGAATCCTGTGGTCAGAGTGAAGCGCCCTTCTGGTGGACTTATGAATCCTGTGGTCAGGGTGAAGCGCCCCTAGTGGACTTATGAATCCTGTGGTCAGGGTGAAGCGCCCCTCTGGTGGACTTATGAATCCTGTGGTCAGGGTGAAGCGCCCCTAGTGGACTTATGAATCCTGTGGTCAGGGTGAAGCGCCCCTCTGGTGGACTTATGAATCCTGTGGTCAGGGTGAAGCGCCCTTCTGGTGGACTTATGAATCCTATGGTCAGGATGAAGCGCCCTTCTGGTGGACTTATGAATCCTGTGGTCAGGGTGAAGCGCCCCTCTGGTGGACTTATGAATCCTGTGGTCAGGGTGAAGCGCCCTTCTGGTGGACCTATGAATCCTGTGGTCAGGGTGAAGCGCCCCTCTGGTGAACACAATAATCCTGTGGTCAGGGTGAAGCGCCCCTCTGGTGGACTTATGAATCCTGTGGTCAGGGTGAAGCGCCCTTCTGGTGGACTTATGAATCCTGTGGTCAGGGTGAAGCGCCCCTCTGGTGGACTTATGAATCCTGT
>NW_027443480.1:0-44082 GCF_048569485.1 Anomaloglossus baeobatrachus | reverse complement strand
GTCATCCCCCTACCACCCGGGAAAAAAAGAGATTGCCCCCTCCTTCCACTAGCCCACCCTCCCACCCAAAGAACAACTTCTTCTGCGCAGCTTGTTTTCTAGGCAGCAGCAGCAGCGCTATTGTGATGTCATCGGGGGGCATTGTGACAAGCCGCCAGTGTTCCGTCTCTTCATGTTGTGCACAGTTCAAACGGAAAATACATCAACAGGCAGACTACAGAAAAGCTTACTATCAAAGGTTAGAGGGGGGCTTTCTCAGAGGGCTTTTTACAGTTTTTCTATTCCCAATTAGCCGTTTAAGTGTACTTATTGAAAGTAGTAATTCTTTCATAGGCCGCCCTTTCTTAGTATTTGACGTTCCTTATATTGCGGTATGAGGCTTCGCAGTAGGTTGCAAACATTCATCACCCATGACTGTCCCCAATTGAGCTCAGAAGCTCAATGTCTATCATGACCTCTCTTTTAGAATGTCCAAGAGCAAGCAAACTATTCCTCCAGGAGAGGGCGCCAACAGACTACTAAAGAGATCATCATTACTCAAAGAAAACCCCAAAAACCAATGCATGATAGGAATAAACAGGTAACTTTCTTTGGAGTGGAAGCGGAGAGATCGCACCAGATGCCAATTCTAGATGTTATCACACCTGTGGTCACTGCAGCAGCAGGTGAATCCACTTTGTCCAAAAGGGATCTATTCCATTCAATTGCAAATGATCTAGATAAGACAGAGAACTGCAGCACGGGGACATAGCCGAGTTGGTCAGGTTGAGTGGTGATGAGTTTGCTATTTGGATGAATAAAGAAAGTCAAAAGTGTGAAAGATAAAAAACAAAAGGAGGAAGTGTGAAAAGTGAATGGGCCAAATTGAGGTGCATATGAAGACGTATGCTTTCTTCCAATTCATTAAATCGGGCTAATATGAATCAGGTGAATTGAGTTCTGCTTTTGGAAACTGGGTTAAGAAGGGGTGCACCGTTCCTGGAGGTACTGCAATACCAGGTCAATGCGTGGAGTGGACAGAGCAAGCTCTTTTCCATCTCCCTGTTCTAAAAATCCATTTAATATATGGTCCCCAGATAGGGGACGTATCAGATATTAAACTGATAAGAACAGATACTACACTTGATCTTAGCCAAAAGGCCGAGAAGCGATAACCAGAATTGGTTTGGGCCTCGAGTGGCACCCTGGCCTATGCCGGACACATCTTAGGGAGAGAGAGCGAGAGGGAGACAAACCCACGCCTACACAAGACATTTTGTCACCCAAGCCAACCCTTGAAAAGGCTGCTTTGCAGAGCCAAAACAAGAAGAATGGTGCGTTTTGCAGCCGCCGCCCACTGCAATGAATCTGAATAACTCCTCCTTTAGGGCGCAAGCAACTCCCCTCCCCCTTGCAGTCTTTCCAATTCACGATACAAAAAGACGGACAGGACAGGTTGCCTGACTTTCCGTCACTGCCACCCTTTGCCATCCTTACCCGTAGAAAGCCCTTTCATCATCCCCAAACCCTAATCTTTTCCCTTTCCTTCCCAGCCCCCAAACCCTGCCCTCTGTACCTTTCTCACCACCCGCTTCCCTTCTCCTGTCATCCCCCTACCACCCGGGAAAAAAAGAGATTGCCCCCTCCTTCCACTAGCCCACCCTCCCACCCAAAGAACAACTTCTTCTGCGCAGCTTGTTTTCTAGCAGCAGCGCTATTGTGATGTCATCGGGGGCATTGTGACAAGCCGCCAGTGTTCCGTCTCTTCATGTTGTGCACAGTTCAAACGGAAAATACATCAACAGGCAGACTACAGAAAAGCTTACTATCAAAGGTTAGAGGGGGGCTTTCTCAGAGGGCTTTTTACAGTTTTTCTATTCCCAATTAGCCGTTTAAGTGTACTTATTGAAAGTAGTAATTCTTTCATAGGCCGCCCTTTCTTAGTATTTGACGTTCCTTATATTGCGGTATGAGGCTTCGCAGTAGGTTGCAAACATTCATCACCCATGACTGTCCCCAATTGAGCTCAGAAGCTCAATGTCTATCATGACCTCTCTTTTAGAATGTCCAAGAGCAAGCAAACTATTCCTCCAGGAGAGGGCGCCAACAGACTACTAAAGAGATCATCATTACTCAAAGAAAACCCCAAAAACCAATGCATGATAGGAATAAACAGGTAACTTTCTTTGGAGTGGAAGCGGAGAGATCGCACCAGATGCCAATTCTAGATGTTATCACACCTGTGGTCACTGCAGCAGCAGGTGAATCCACTTTGTCCAAAAGGGATCTATTCCATTCAATTGCAAATGATCTAGATAAGACAGAGAACTGCAGCACGGGGACATAGCCGAGTTGGTCAGGTTGAGTGTGATGAGTTTGCTATTTGGATGAATAAAGAAAGTCAAAAGTGTGAAAGATAAAAAACAAAAGGAGGAAGTGTGAAAAGTGAATGGGCCAAATTGAGGTGCATATGAAGACGTATGCTTTCTTCAATTCATTAAATCGGGCTAATATGAATCAGGTGAATTGAGTTCTGCTTTTGGAAACTGGGTTAAGAAGGGGTGCACCGTTCCTGGAGGTACTGCAATACCAGGTCAATGCGTGGAGTGGACAGAGCAAGCTCTTTTTCCATCTCCCTGTTCTAAAAATCCATTTAATATATGGTCCCCAGATAGGGGACGTATCAGATATTAAACTGATAAGAACAGATACTACACTTGATCTTAGCCAAAAGGCCGAGAAGCGATAACCAGAATTGGTTTGGGCCTCGAGTGGCACCCTGGCCTATGCCGGACACATCTTAGGGAGAGAGAGCGAGAGGGAGACAAACCCACGCCTACACAAGACATTTTGTCACCCAAGCCAACCCTTGAAAAGGCTGCTTTGCAGAGCCAAAACAAGAAGAATGGTGCGTTTTGCAGCCGCCGCCCACTGCAATGAATCTGAATAACTCCTCCTTTAGGGCGCAAGCAACTCCCCTCCCCCTTGCAGTCTTTCCAATTCACGATACAAAAAGACGGACAGGACAGGTTGCCTGACTTTCCGTCACTGCCACCCTTTGCCATCCTTACCCGTAGAAAGCCCTTTCATCATCCCAAACCCTAATCTTTTCCCTTTCCTTCCCAGCCCCCAAACCCTGCCCTCTGTACCTTTCTCACCACCCCGCTTCCCTTCTCCTGTCATCCCCCTACCACCCGGGAAAAAAAGAGATTGCCCCCTCCTTCCACTAGCCCACCCTCCCACCCAAAGAACAACTTCTTCTGCGCAGCTTGTTTTCTAGGCAGCAGCGCTATTGTGATGTCATCGGGGGGCATTGTGACAAGCCGCCAGTGTTCCGTCTCTTCATGTTGTGCACAGTTCAAACGGAAAATACATCAACAGGCAGACTACAGAAAAGCTTACTATCAAAGGTTAGAGGGGGGCTTTCTCAGAGGGCTTTTTACAGTTTTTCTATTCCAATTAGCCGTTTAAGTGTACTTATTGAAAGTAGTAATTCTTTCATAGGCCGCCCTTTCTTAGTATTTGACGTTCCTTATATTGCGGTATGAGGCTTCGCAGTAGGTTGCAAACATTCATCACCCATGACTGTCCCCAATTGAGCTCAGAAGCTCAATGTCTATCATGACCTCTCTTTAGAATGTCCAAGAGCAAGCAAACTATTCCTCCAGGAGAGGGCGCCAACAGACTACTAAAGAGATCATCATTACTCAAAGAAAACCCCAAAAACCAATGCATGATAGGAATAAACAGGTAACTTTCTTTGGAGTGGAAGCGGAGAGATCGCACCAGATGCCAATTCTAGATGTTATCACACCTGTGGTCACTGCAGCAGCAGGTGAATCCACTTTGTCCAAAAGGGATCTATTCCATTCAATTGCAAATGATCTAGATAAGACAGAGAACTGCAGCACGGGGACATAGCCGAGTTGGTCAGTTGAGTGGTGATGAGTTTGCTATTTGGATGAATAAAGAAAGTCAAAAGTGTGAAAGATAAAAAACAAAAGGAGGAAGTGTGAAAAGTGAATGGGCCAAATTGAGGTGCATATGAAGACGTATGCTTTCTTCCAATTCATTAAATCGGGCTAATATGAATCAGGTGAATTGAGTTCTGCTTTTGGAAACTGGGTTAAGAAGGGGTGCACCGTTCCTGGAGGTACTGCAATACCAAGTCAATGCGTGGAGTGGACAGAGCAAGCTCTTTTTCCATCTCCCTGTTCTAAAAATCCATTTAATATATGGTCCCCAGATAGGGGACGTATCAGATATTAAACTGATAAGAACAGATACTACACTTGATCTTAGCCAAAAGGCCGAGAAGCGATAACCCAGAATTGGTTTGGGGCCTCGAGTGGCACCCTGGCCTATGCCGGACACATCTTAGGGAGAGAGAGCGAGAGGGAGACAAACCCACGCCTACACAAGACATTTTGTCACCCAAGCCAACCCTTGAAAAGGCTGCTTTGCAGAGCCAAAACAAGAAGAATGGTGCGTTTTGCAGCCGCCGCCCACTGCAATGAATCTGAATAACTCCTCCTTTAGGGCGCAAGCAACTCCCCTCCCCCTTGCAGTCTTTCCAATTCACGATACAAAAAGACGGACAGGACAGGTTGCCTGACTTTCCGTCACTGCCACCCTTTGCCATCCTTACCCGTAGAAAGCCCTTTCATCATCCCCAAACCCTAATCTTTTCCCTTTCCTTCCCAGCCCCCAAACCCTGCCCTCTGTACCTTTCTCACCACCCGCTTCCCTTCTCCTGTCATCCCCCTACCACCCGGGAAAAAAAGAGATTGCCCCCTCCTTCCACTAGCCCACCCTCCCACCCAAAGAACAACTTCTTCTGCGCAGCTTGTTTTCTAGGCAGCAGCGCTATTGTGATGTCATCGGGGGGCATTGTGACAAGCCGCCAGTGTTCCGTCTCTTCATGTTGTGCACAGTTCAAACGGAAAATACATCAACAGGCAGACTACAGAAAAGCTTACTATCAAAGGTTAGAGGGGGGCTTTCTCAGAGGGCTTTTTACAGTTTTTCTATTCCCAATTAGCCGTTTAAGTGTACTTATTGAAAGTAGTAATTCTTTCATAGGCCGCCCTTTCTTAGTATTTGACGTTCCTTATATTGCGGTATGAGGCTTCGCAGTAGGTTGCAAACATTCATCACCCATGACTGTCCCCAATTGAGCTCAGAAGCTCAATGTCTATCATGACCTCTCTTTTAGAATGTCCAAGAGCAAGCAAACTATTCCTCCAGGAGAGGGCGCCAACAGACTACTAAAGAGATCATCATTACTCAAAGAAAACCCCAAAAACCAATGCATGATAGGAATAAACAGGTAACTTTCTTTGGAGTGGAAGCGGAGAGATCGCACCAGATGCCAATTCTAGATGTTATCACACCTGTGGTCACTGCAGCAGCAGGTGAATCCACTTTGTCCAAAAGGGATCTATTCCATTCAATTGCAAATGATCTAGATAAGACAGAGAACTGCAGCACGGGGACATAGCCGAGTTGGTCAGGTTGAGTGGTGATGAGTTTGCTATTTGGATGAATAAAGAAAGTCAAAAGTGTGAAAGATAAAAAACAAAAGGAGGAAGTGTGAAAAGTGAATGGGCCAAATTGAGGTGCATATGAAGACGTATGCTTTCTTCCAATTCATTAAATCGGGCTAATATGAATCAGGTGAATTGAGTTCTGCTTTTGGAAACTGGGTTAAGAAGGGGTGCACCGTTCCTGGAGGTACTGCAATACCAGGTCAATGCGTGGAGTGGACAGAGCAAGCTCTTTTTCCATCTCCCTGTTCTAAAAATCCATTTAATATATGGTCCCCAGATAGGGGACGTATCAGATATTAAACTGATAAGAACAGATACTACACTTGATCTTAGCCAAAAGGCCGAGAAGCGATAACCAGAATTGGTTTGGGCCTCGAGTGGCACCCTGGCCTATGCCGGACACATCTTAGGGAGAGAGAGCGAGAGGGAGACAAACCCACGCCTACACAAGACATTTTGTCACCCAAGCCAACCCTTGAAAAGGCTGCTTTGCAGAGCCAAAACAAGAAGAATGGTGCGTTTTGCAGCCGCCGCCCACTGCAATGAATCTGAATAACTCCTCCTTTAGGGCGCAAGCAACTCCCCTCCCCCTTGCAGTCTTTCCAATTCACGATACAAAAAGACGGACAGGACAGGTTGCCTGACTTTCCGTCACTGCCACCCTTTGCCATCCTTACCCGTAGAAAGCCCTTTCATCATCCCCAAACCCTAATCTTTTCCCTTTCCTTCCCAGCCCCCAAACCCTGCCCTCTGTACCTTTCTCACCACCCGCTTCCCTTCTCCTGTCATCCCCCTACCACCCGGGAAAAAAAGAGATTGCCCCCTCCTTCCACTAGCCCACCCTCCCACCCAAAGAACAACTTCTTCTGCGCAGCTTGTTTTCTAGGCAGCAGCGCTATTGTGATGTCATCGGGGGGCATTGTGACAAGCCGCCAGTGTTCCGTCTCTTCATGTTGTGCACAGTTCAAACGGAAAATACATCAACAGGCAGACTACAGAAAAGCTTACTATCAAAGGTTAGAGGGGGGCTTTCTCAGAGGGCTTTTTACAGTTTTTCTATTCCCAATTAGCCGTTTAAGTGTACTTATTGAAAGTAGTAATTCTTTCATAGGCCGCCCTTTCTTAGTATTTGACGTTCCTTATATTGCGGTATGAGGCTTCGCAGTAGGTTGCAAACATTCATCACCCATGACTGTCCCCAATTGAGCTCAGAAGCTCAATGTCTATCATGACCTCTCTTTTAGAATGTCCAAGAGCAAGCAAACTATTCCTCCAGGAGAGGGCGCCAACAGACTACTAAAGAGATCATCATTACTCAAAGAAAACCCCAAAAACCAATGCATGATAGGAATAAACAGGTAACTTTCTTTGGAGTGGAAGCGGAGAGATCGCACCAGATGCCAATTCTAGATGTTATCACACCTGTGGTCACTGCAGCAGCAGGTGAATCCACTTTGTCCAAAAGGGATCTATTCCATTCAATTGCAAATGATCTAGATAAGACAGAGAACTGCAGCACGGGGACATAGCCGAGTTGGTCAGGTTGAGTGGTGATGAGTTTGCTATTTGGATGAATAAAGAAAGTCAAAAGTGTGAAAGATAAAAAACAAAAGGAGGAAGTGTGAAAAGTGAATGGGCCAAATTGAGGTGCATATGAAGACGTATGCTTTCTTCCAATTCATTAAATCGGGCTAATATGAATCAGGTGAATTGAGTTCTGCTTTTGGAAACTGGGTTAAGAAGGGGTGCACCGTTCCTGGAGGTACTGCAATACCAGGTCAATGCGTGGAGTGGACAGAGCAAGCTCTTTTTCCATCTCCCTGTTCTAAAAATCCATTTAATATATGGTCCCCAGATAGGGGACGTATCAGATATTAAACTGATAAGAACAGATACTACACTTGATCTTAGCCAAAAGGCCGAGAAGCGATAACCAGAATTGGTTTGGGCCTCGAGTGGCACCCTGGCCTATGCCGGACACATCTTAGGGAGAGAGAGCGAGAGGGAGACAAACCCACGCCTACACAAGACATTTTGTCACCCAAGCCAACCCTTGAAAAGGCTGCTTTGCAGAGCCAAAACAAGAAGAATGGTGCGTTTTGCAGCCGCCGCCCACTGCAATGAATCTGAATAACTCCTCCTTTAGGGCGCAAGCAACTCCCCTCCCCCTTGCAGTCTTTCCAATTCACGATACAAAAAGACGGACAGGACAGGTTGCCTGACTTTCCGTCACTGCCACCCTTTGCCATCCTTACCCGTAGAAAGCCCTTTCATCATCCCCAAACCCTAATCTTTTCCCTTTCCTTCCCAGCCCCCAAACCCTGCCCTCTGTACCTTTCTCACCACCCGCTTCCCTTCTCCTGTCATCCCCCTACCACCCGGGAAAAAAAGAGATTGCCCCCTCCTTCCACTAGCCCACCCTCCCACCCAAAGAACAACTTCTTCTGCGCAGCTTGTTTTCTAGGCAGCAGCGCTATTGTGATGTCATCGGGGGGCATTGTGACAAGCCGCCAGTGTTCCGTCTCTTCATGTTGTGCACAGTTCAAACGGAAAATACATCAACAGGCAGACTACAGAAAAGCTTACTATCAAAGGTTAGAGGGGGGCTTTCTCAGAGGGCTTTTTACAGTTTTTCTATTCCCAATTAGCCGTTTAAGTGTACTTATTGAAAGTAGTAATTCTTTCATAGGCCGCCCTTTCTTAGTATTTGACGTTCCTTATATTGCGGTATGAGGCTTCGCAGTAGGTTGCAAACATTCATCACCCATGACTGTCCCCAATTGAGCTCAGAAGCTCAATGTCTATCATGACCTCTCTTTTAGAATGTCCAAGAGCAAGCAAACTATTCCTCCAGGAGAGGGCGCCAACAGACTACTAAAGAGATCATCATTACTCAAAGAAAACCCCAAAAACCAATGCATGATAGGAATAAACAGGTAACTTTCTTTGGAGTGGAAGCGGAGAGATCGCACCAGATGCCAATTCTAGATGTTATCACACCTGTGGTCACTGCAGCAGCAGGTGAATCCACTTTGTCCAAAAGGGATCTATTCCATTCAATTGCAAATGATCTAGATAAGACAGAGAACTGCAGCACGGGGACATAGCCGAGTTGGTCAGGTTGAGTGGTGATGAGTTTGCTATTTGGATGAATAAAGAAAGTCAAAAGTGTGAAAGATAAAAAACAAAAGGAGGAAGTGTGAAAAGTGAATGGGCCAAATTGAGGTGCATATGAAGACGTATGCTTTCTTCCAATTCATTAAATCGGGCTAATATGAATCAGGTGAATTGAGTTCTGCTTTTGGAAACTGGGTTAAGAAGGGGTGCACCGTTCCTGGAGGTACTGCAATACCAGGTCAATGCGTGGAGTGGACAGAGCAAGCTCTTTTTCCATCTCCCTGTTCTAAAAATCCATTTAATATATGGTCCCCAGATAGGGGACGTATCAGATATTAAACTGATAAGAACAGATACTACACTTGATCTTAGCCAAAAGGCCGAGAAGCGATAACCAGAATTGGTTTGGGCCTCGAGTGGCACCCTGGCCTATGCCGGACACATCTTAGGGAGAGAGAGCGAGAGGGAGACAAACCCACGCCTACACAAGACATTTTGTCACCCAAGCCAACCCTTGAAAAGGCTGCTTTGCAGAGCCAAAACAAGAAGAATGGTGCGTTTTGCAGCCGCCGCCCACTGCAATGAATCTGAATAACTCCTCCTTTAGGGCGCAAGCAACTCCCCTCCCCCTTGCAGTCTTTCCAATTCACGATACAAAAAGACGGACAGGACAGGTTGCCTGACTTTCCGTCACTGCCACCCTTTGCCATCCTTACCCGTAGAAAGCCCTTTCATCATCCCCAAACCCTAATCTTTTCCCTTTCCTTCCCAGCCCCCAAACCCTGCCCTCTGTACCTTTCTCACCACCCGCTTCCCTTCTCCTGTCATCCCCCTACCACCCGGGAAAAAAAGAGATTGCCCCCTCCTTCCACTAGCCCACCCTCCCACCCAAAGAACAACTTCTTCTGCGCAGCTTGTTTTCTAGGCAGCAGCGCTATTGTGATGTCATCGGGGGGCATTGTGACAAGCCGCCAGTGTTCCGTCTCTTCATGTTGTGCACAGTTCAAACGGAAAATACATCAACAGGCAGACTACAGAAAAGCTTACTATCAAAGGTTAGAGGGGGGCTTTCTCAGAGGGCTTTTTACAGTTTTTCTATTCCCAATTAGCCGTTTAAGTGTACTTATTGAAAGTAGTAATTCTTTCATAGGCCGCCCTTTCTTAGTATTTGACGTTCCTTATATTGCGGTATGAGGCTTCGCAGTAGGTTGCAAACATTCATCACCCATGACTGTCCCCAATTGAGCTCAGAAGCTCAATGTCTATCATGACCTCTCTTTTAGAATGTCCAAGAGCAAGCAAACTATTCCTCCAGGAGAGGGCGCCAACAGACTACTAAAGAGATCATCATTACTCAAAGAAAACCCCAAAAACCAATGCATGATAGGAATAAACAGGTAACTTTCTTTGGAGTGGAAGCGGAGAGATCGCACCAGATGCCAATTCTAGATGTTATCACACCTGTGGTCACTGCAGCAGCAGGTGAATCCACTTTGTCCAAAAGGGATCTATTCCATTCAATTGCAAATGATCTAGATAAGACAGAGAACTGCAGCACGGGGACATAGCCGAGTTGGTCAGGTTGAGTGGTGATGAGTTTGCTATTTGGATGAATAAAGAAAGTCAAAAGTGTGAAAGATAAAAAACAAAAGGAGGAAGTGTGAAAAGTGAATGGGCCAAATTGAGGTGCATATGAAGACGTATGCTTTCTTCCAATTCATTAAATCGGGCTAATATGAATCAGGTGAATTGAGTTCTGCTTTTGGAAACTGGGTTAAGAAGGGGTGCACCGTTCCTGGAGGTACTGCAATACCAGGTCAATGCGTGGAGTGGACAGAGCAAGCTCTTTTTCCATCTCCCTGTTCTAAAAATCCATTTAATATATGGTCCCCAGATAGGGGACGTATCAGATATTAAACTGATAAGAACAGATACTACACTTGATCTTAGCCAAAAGGCCGAGAAGCGATAACCAGAATTGGTTTGGGCCTCGAGTGGCACCCTGGCCTATGCCGGACACATCTTAGGGAGAGAGAGCGAGAGGGAGACAAACCCACGCCTACACAAGACATTTTGTCACCCAAGCCAACCCTTGAAAAGGCTGCTTTGCAGAGCCAAAACAAGAAGAATGGTGCGTTTTGCAGCCGCCGCCCACTGCAATGAATCTGAATAACTCCTCCTTTAGGGCGCAAGCAACTCCCCTCCCCCTTGCAGTCTTTCCAATTCACGATACAAAAAGACGGACAGGACAGGTTGCCTGACTTTCCGTCACTGCCACCCTTTGCCATCCTTACCCGTAGAAAGCCCTTTCATCATCCCCAAACCCTAATCTTTTCCCTTTCCTTCCCAGCCCCCAAACCCTGCCCTCTGTACCTTTCTCACCACCCGCTTCCCTTCTCCTGTCATCCCCCTACCACCCGGGAAAAAAAGAGATTGCCCCCTCCTTCCACTAGCCCACCCTCCCACCCAAAGAACAACTTCTTCTGCGCAGCTTGTTTTCTAGGCAGCAGCGCTATTGTGATGTCATCGGGGGGCATTGTGACAAGCCGCCAGTGTTCCGTCTCTTCATGTTGTGCACAGTTCAAACGGAAAATACATCAACAGGCAGACTACAGAAAAGCTTACTATCAAAGGTTAGAGGGGGGCTTTCTCAGAGGGCTTTTTACAGTTTTTCTATTCCCAATTAGCCGTTTAAGTGTACTTATTGAAAGTAGTAATTCTTTCATAGGCCGCCCTTTCTTAGTATTTGACGTTCCTTATATTGCGGTATGAGGCTTCGCAGTAGGTTGCAAACATTCATCACCCATGACTGTCCCCAATTGAGCTCAGAAGCTCAATGTCTATCATGACCTCTCTTTTAGAATGTCCAAGAGCAAGCAAACTATTCCTCCAGGAGAGGGCGCCAACAGACTACTAAAGAGATCATCATTACTCAAAGAAAACCCCAAAAACCAATGCATGATAGGAATAAACAGGTAACTTTCTTTGGAGTGGAAGCGGAGAGATCGCACCAGATGCCAATTCTAGATGTTATCACACCTGTGGTCACTGCAGCAGCAGGTGAATCCACTTTGTCCAAAAGGGATCTATTCCATTCAATTGCAAATGATCTAGATAAGACAGAGAACTGCAGCACGGGGACATAGCCGAGTTGGTCAGGTTGAGTGGTGATGAGTTTGCTATTTGGATGAATAAAGAAAGTCAAAAGTGTGAAAGATAAAAAACAAAAGGAGGAAGTGTGAAAAGTGAATGGGCCAAATTGAGGTGCATATGAAGACGTATGCTTTCTTCCAATTCATTAAATCGGGCTAATATGAATCAGGTGAATTGAGTTCTGCTTTTGGAAACTGGGTTAAGAAGGGGTGCACCGTTCCTGGAGGTACTGCAATACCAGGTCAATGCGTGGAGTGGACAGAGCAAGCTCTTTTTCCATCTCCCTGTTCTAAAAATCCATTTAATATATGGTCCCCAGATAGGGGACGTATCAGATATTAAACTGATAAGAACAGATACTACACTTGATCTTAGCCAAAAGGCCGAGAAGCGATAACCAGAATTGGTTTGGGCCTCGAGTGGCACCCTGGCCTATGCCGGACACATCTTAGGGAGAGAGAGCGAGAGGGAGACAAACCCACGCCTACACAAGACATTTTGTCACCCAAGCCAACCCTTGAAAAGGCTGCTTTGCAGAGCCAAAACAAGAAGAATGGTGCGTTTTGCAGCCGCCGCCCACTGCAATGAATCTGAATAACTCCTCCTTTAGGGCGCAAGCAACTCCCCTCCCCCTTGCAGTCTTTCCAATTCACGATACAAAAAGACGGACAGGACAGGTTGCCTGACTTTCCGTCACTGCCACCCTTTGCCATCCTTACCCGTAGAAAGCCCTTTCATCATCCCCAAACCCTAATCTTTTCCCTTTCCTTCCCAGCCCCCAAACCCTGCCCTCTGTACCTTTCTCACCACCCGCTTCCCTTCTCCTGTCATCCCCCTACCACCCGGGAAAAAAAGAGATTGCCCCCTCCTTCCACTAGCCCACCCTCCCACCCAAAGAACAACTTCTTCTGCGCAGCTTGTTTTCTAGGCAGCAGCGCTATTGTGATGTCATCGGGGGGCATTGTGACAAGCCGCCAGTGTTCCGTCTCTTCATGTTGTGCACAGTTCAAACGGAAAATACATCAACAGGCAGACTACAGAAAAGCTTACTATCAAAGGTTAGAGGGGGGCTTTCTCAGAGGGCTTTTTACAGTTTTTCTATTCCCAATTAGCCGTTTAAGTGTACTTATTGAAAGTAGTAATTCTTTCATAGGCCGCCCTTTCTTAGTATTTGACGTTCCTTATATTGCGGTATGAGGCTTCGCAGTAGGTTGCAAACATTCATCACCCATGACTGTCCCCAATTGAGCTCAGAAGCTCAATGTCTATCATGACCTCTCTTTTAGAATGTCCAAGAGCAAGCAAACTATTCCTCCAGGAGAGGGCGCCAACAGACTACTAAAGAGATCATCATTACTCAAAGAAAACCCCAAAAACCAATGCATGATAGGAATAAACAGGTAACTTTCTTTGGAGTGGAAGCGGAGAGATCGCACCAGATGCCAATTCTAGATGTTATCACACCTGTGGTCACTGCAGCAGCAGGTGAATCCACTTTGTCCAAAAGGGATCTATTCCATTCAATTGCAAATGATCTAGATAAGACAGAGAACTGCAGCACGGGGACATAGCCGAGTTGGTCAGGTTGAGTGGTGATGAGTTTGCTATTTGGATGAATAAAGAAAGTCAAAAGTGTGAAAGATAAAAAACAAAAGGAGGAAGTGTGAAAAGTGAATGGGCCAAATTGAGGTGCATATGAAGACGTATGCTTTCTTCCAATTCATTAAATCGGGCTAATATGAATCAGGTGAATTGAGTTCTGCTTTTGGAAACTGGGTTAAGAAGGGGTGCACCGTTCCTGGAGGTACTGCAATACCAGGTCAATGCGTGGAGTGGACAGAGCAAGCTCTTTTTCCATCTCCCTGTTCTAAAAATCCATTTAATATATGGTCCCCAGATAGGGGACGTATCAGATATTAAACTGATAAGAACAGATACTACACTTGATCTTAGCCAAAAGGCCGAGAAGCGATAACCAGAATTGGTTTGGGCCTCGAGTGGCACCCTGGCCTATGCCGGACACATCTTAGGGAGAGAGAGCGAGAGGGAGACAAACCCACGCCTACACAAGACATTTTGTCACCCAAGCCAACCCTTGAAAAGGCTGCTTTGCAGAGCCAAAACAAGAAGAATGGTGCGTTTTGCAGCCGCCGCCCACTGCAATGAATCTGAATAACTCCTCCTTTAGGGCGCAAGCAACTCCCCTCCCCCTTGCAGTCTTTCCAATTCACGATACAAAAAGACGGACAGGACAGGTTGCCTGACTTTCCGTCACTGCCACCCTTTGCCATCCTTACCCGTAGAAAGCCCTTTCATCATCCCCAAACCCTAATCTTTTCCCTTTCCTTCCCAGCCCCCAAACCCTGCCCTCTGTACCTTTCTCACCACCCGCTTCCCTTCTCCTGTCATCCCCCTACCACCCGGGAAAAAAAGAGATTGCCCCCTCCTTCCACTAGCCCACCCTCCCACCCAAAGAACAACTTCTTCTGCGCAGCTTGTTTTCTAGGCAGCAGCGCTATTGTGATGTCATCGGGGGGCATTGTGACAAGCCGCCAGTGTTCCGTCTCTTCATGTTGTGCACAGTTCAAACGGAAAATACATCAACAGGCAGACTACAGAAAAGCTTACTATCAAAGGTTAGAGGGGGGCTTTCTCAGAGGGCTTTTTACAGTTTTTCTATTCCCAATTAGCCGTTTAAGTGTACTTATTGAAAGTAGTAATTCTTTCATAGGCCGCCCTTTCTTAGTATTTGACGTTCCTTATATTGCGGTATGAGGCTTCGCAGTAGGTTGCAAACATTCATCACCCATGACTGTCCCCAATTGAGCTCAGAAGCTCAATGTCTATCATGACCTCTCTTTTAGAATGTCCAAGAGCAAGCAAACTATTCCTCCAGGAGAGGGCGCCAACAGACTACTAAAGAGATCATCATTACTCAAAGAAAACCCCAAAAACCAATGCATGATAGGAATAAACAGGTAACTTTCTTTGGAGTGGAAGCGGAGAGATCGCACCAGATGCCAATTCTAGATGTTATCACACCTGTGGTCACTGCAGCAGCAGGTGAATCCACTTTGTCCAAAAGGGATCTATTCCATTCAATTGCAAATGATCTAGATAAGACAGAGAACTGCAGCACGGGGACATAGCCGAGTTGGTCAGGTTGAGTGGTGATGAGTTTGCTATTTGGATGAATAAAGAAAGTCAAAAGTGTGAAAGATAAAAAACAAAAGGAGGAAGTGTGAAAAGTGAATGGGCCAAATTGAGGTGCATATGAAGACGTATGCTTTCTTCCAATTCATTAAATCGGGCTAATATGAATCAGGTGAATTGAGTTCTGCTTTTGGAAACTGGGTTAAGAAGGGGTGCACCGTTCCTGGAGGTACTGCAATACCAGGTCAATGCGTGGAGTGGACAGAGCAAGCTCTTTTTCCATCTCCCTGTTCTAAAAATCCATTTAATATATGGTCCCCAGATAGGGGACGTATCAGATATTAAACTGATAAGAACAGATACTACACTTGATCTTAGCCAAAAGGCCGAGAAGCGATAACCAGAATTGGTTTGGGCCTCTGTGGCGCCCCTGACCTGGTCAGGCACCACTGAGTACTGCACCCATGCTGGGGACAGTACAATACAGGTAATCCAGAAGGCTGACAGGGGTGTGGAACACAGGCGCATAGTGATCAGGTCTCACACATGTACCCATGAGAGGACCCCTGGGGATCCCAGGAGGGGGCAAAGCCTATACCTCCACTGGAATAGTGGCAGGGGGTTAAAAGCCTCCATCTCCTCTCAAGGGGTGTGGTGGAGAGTCTGGTTGCTAGGTGGCGTAGGCAAGAACAGGAGAGGAGGAGCAGTGAGTCAGTTAGAGCAGAGAACTCCATAGGGCTCAGTAAGGAGCAGACCTGTGGGGCTGATGCTGTCTAACAGCGCCCGCGCAGTGGCTACAGACGGGGGAGAACGGTCAACTAGAAGTGCTGCCTGAAAGCCAGCTTCAGCTAGAGAGTGCACGGAGTGGGAAGTACGGAGACTTCTAGAGAGCACCAGGCCCAACCGGGCGGCAGATCCCGAAGCGAGGATAGATTCACCTTTCCCTGCTAAACCTGCCGGTGTGGGGCTCTTACAGCCCACACCACAACAACCAAAAGCCGCAGCCACGTAACTGCAAGTAGGGCCCATAGGTCACAGGAGGCAAGAGGCTGGAGTGGCCTGGCCCGGGGAACAAGCACACGGCAACACAAGAAGGGGAGAGAGGCTTGGAGCATCTTCCCTGGGTGACCCCCATAGGGACTCAAAGTCGGGGTCACCCCAAACCACCAAGGGCTAAGGAAGGCGAGTTTGTAGTCACCCTCATACAGTCAGCCGGAAGGATACCTGGTTCCCACCTGGTTCATCCCAGCTACGCCCGGGTTACTCACCCTGCCACCTGAAGTGAGTAAAAACCCTGAAAGACACTCTGCCTGTGTGTGGTCATTCTGCGACTTGTGGTACTACAGCTTTACAAAGGGCCCTGGGGCTTGCCTCACTCTCAGGAGGCTACTACACCCGACTGCACCCACCATCAGCCCCAGGTGCCTCCTAATCTGCAGTGGCGGTCCCCTCTGGCCGCAAATCTGAGAGTGGCGTCACGATCAAAACTGAAGATTCCCTACCTGTGACCAGCACCAGCTACGTGGAGTCCCTGAAGGTAATGCACCGACACCGACACAGCACCTGCGGGGCTTCACATCTGGCGTCACGAACAGGATAAGGACTAGACCTGTTCAGACAGGTGACCATGTGCCTGGGCGGTCCGCTTGAAAAATTGGAAGCGCCGCCATATTGCCACCATGAAAAGCGCGCTGAAAAACAACAGCAGCCCGCGCTGGAAGAAGTTACCGCCCACGAAGAGGTGTGGCTACCCAGAGATCCCCTGCAGAGTTCTGACCTTGCCAGCTATGAGAGTGGAAGCGTCGAGAGACGGCGGGAAGGAAAGGAAGCCACAAGCCTGCTGCTGGGAGAGGAGCTGCTGAAAGAGGCAGAGCAGAAACTGGACAGCTTGTTACAGGAGGCAGCGAAGAGTCCACTGCTGGGAGACCGTGCAGAAGACGGCGCAGAAGAAATGGCGTCTGACCGCAGGAACCCAGAACCAGGCTCCGCTGCCTGGTGGTACCGAGAGCTGGCCCAGTTTTGCAACCGGCTGGAGACCCGGGTCGTGGAGCAGATTCGGGAGGAACGGATGGAACTGCAGGAGCTGACCGCGGCGGTTCGGGCCTATGAAGGGAGAGCTGCAGGCCGAGTGTCAGACAGGACGGCGACGACGCAGACCCCGATGCTGCCACCGGTGGGTGAGTCAAGTGATGCCCCGGCTAGCGCAAGTGCCCCGACCCCTGCTGCCACGTCCGCGGTCCCTGAAGAGGCGCCCGGCGCGGCGACGCTGAACCAGGCCGCAGCCACGCCAGGTGCGGCCCGCCAAGCCCCGGCCGCCGCAGCGATGCCCTGCTCGGCCCACCAAGACCCGGTCCCTGCAGCGATGCCCTGCCCGGCCCGCCAGGACCAGGCCGCCGCCATCCTGGGCGCGGCCCGCCAAGACCAGGCCGCCGCCATACAGGGCGCGGCCCGCCAAGCCCAGACTGCTGCAGCGACGTCCAGCCCAGCCTGCACAGAGCCCCCTGCAACAGCGACACTGATCCAGGCCGCCGCCATGCCAGGCGCGGCCCGCCAAGACCAGGCCGCCGCCATCCAGGGCGCGGCC
The DNA here is from genome assembly GCF_048569485.1 of Anomaloglossus baeobatrachus. Taxonomy (NCBI): domain Eukaryota; kingdom Metazoa; phylum Chordata; class Amphibia; order Anura; family Aromobatidae; genus Anomaloglossus; species Anomaloglossus baeobatrachus. Next base: position 26,547 of record NW_027443480.1, on the reverse strand, counting down.
CGCCAAGACCAGGCCGCCGCCATCCAGGGCGCGGCCCGCCAAGACCAGGCCGCCGCCATACAGGGCGCGGCCCGCCAAGACCAGGCCGCCGCCATACAGGGCGCGGCCCGCCAAGGAAAGACTACCTCAGCATTTACCCCGGCCTGTAAGGCCAGAGCAGACACCGCTCCCCGGTCCACAGAGGTTCCTGATAGGCAGCCCACGGTGGGTGAAGACCCTGCATATTGGCAGATGAAGGCTGACCTGGAGGCCAAATTTCCACAATGGCTGGTGAGCCAGTACATACCCCCTCCGCATACCCCAAAGAGTCTCCTGCTAACTCCTGCAGCAGCTACACCAAGGAGTCCCTCACCTGGGCCGGCCGAAGAGCAGCCATCCCCGGCACTGCCACAGCTGGAGTGCCAGGAAGAACTAAGGGGGAGAGGAGGCCAGGAAGCAGAAGGGTTGACTCCGACTCCAGTGCCACCAGTAGCAGATGTGTATTCAGAGCCGGAAATGCTGCCATACTCCCGCTGGGACGAGGAGGACCTGACCCCCTCTGCAGAAGAAGAGCTGCCTAAGAGCTTCACCTGGGAGCCCACAGGCATGGATCCAGCCCGCAAGACACGGCGCAGAAGAACACAGTTTGCTCCAGCACCACAGTCTCCTGAACAGAGAGCAGTCACCGCCAGAGACCTAAAGGAGAAGCGTTTGTTGAGAGAGTCCAAAGCCCAGGCTAGAGGACCCCTGTGTTATGGCGTAGTGGAAGATTTCAACTTGAAAAGTGGTTATGGCTTCATTGTAGCACCAGGAATAAAAGAAGGGATATTTGTAAACCGCAGAGATGTGAACGCTCATCTGCCAAGAGGACACCCTTGCAGAAATCTGAAAATGGGAGATTTGGTACAGTTTACCATGCACCAAGGTGAAAGGGGATTGTACGCACTTGATGTAGCCTTACGTACCAGCAAACCCTACAGCCATCCCATGCCACAAGAAAGACAAGAAAGACAAGAAAGACAAGAAAGACAAGAAAGACAAGAAAGACAAGAAAGACAAGAAAGACAAGAAAGACAAGAAAGACAAGATAGAGATAAAGAACCAGATGTAGAAACAGATGAAGACCAAGAACGGAAAGATAAAGATCCTACAGATGAAGAAAGAGACAAAGAGCAAGAAAGTCACAGGTGCCAGTGCCCAACGTGCCCTCGCCCTAGTGAAAAAGAGGAGTAAAGTAAAGTAAAGGAAAGTAAGAAGTTACTGTTTTGACCAGTTTTGACAAGTTTTGTTTGCAACGTTAAAGAAATGCGCCCACAAAAACTATTGTGAGAAACAAACTTAAGGCTATGAACTTGCTATAGCCACAAACTCTCGCAGTGTAAATAGTTACACCAGTGGCACCACCACCAGGGCCAGCCTGTTTAGGGGCTTGGCTCGTCTGCAACCAGGGGGGCCCGTCCGTAGAAAAGGGCCTTGGCTCACCTGCGACCAGAGAGCACGCCTGTTTATGGGGCCTTGGCTCACCACCACAAAGAGGGTACCTGGTCAGCACCAACTGTGGAGGCCGCCTCTGCATCCTGCCAGAAGAGGCTGAAGGCGCGGATCCACCAGGCCAGGTATACCCTGAAACCACCAGCCCATGTAAGCCGCCTCTACATCCTGCCAGAAGTGGCTGAAGCCGCGGCCAACGTGAAAGGGTTTGGGTGGGTTAACGGACTTGTGGGTGGAGGGTGGTGATGTATGGTACCTGGTGGTTTTAAAAATGTTTTACATGTTTTAATGTTTTATGCATTTTAAAATGTTGTCTTGCAGCCCGAGGACGTGCTGGTGATAACTAAGGGGGAATGTGGCGCCCCTGACCTGGTCAGGCACCACTGAGTACTGCACCCATGCTGGGGACAGTACAATACAGGTAATCCAGAAGGCTGACAGGGGTGTGGAACACAGGCGCATAGTGATCAGGTCTCACACATGTACCCATGAGAGGACCCCTGGGGATCCCAGGAGGGGGCAAAGCCTATACCTCCACTGGAATAGTGGCAGGGGGTTAAAAGCCTCCATCTCCTCTCAAGGGGTGTGGTGGAGAGTCTGGTTGCTAGGTGGCGTAGGCAAGAACAGGAGAGGAGGAGCAGTGAGTCAGTTAGAGCAGAGAACTCCATAGGGCTCAGTAAGGAGCAGACCTGTGGGGCTGATGCTGTCTAACAGCGCCCGCGCAGTGGCTACAGACGGGGGAGAACGGTCAACTAGAAGTGCTGCCTGAAAGCCAGCTTCAGCTAGAGAGTGCACGGAGTGGGAAGTACGGAGACTTCTAGAGAGCACCAGGCCCAACCGGGCGGCAGATCCCGAAGCGAGGATAGATTCACCTTTCCCTGCTAAACCTGCCGGTGTGGGGCTCTTACAGCCCACACCACAACAACCAAAAGCCGCAGCCACGTAACCGCAAGTAGGGCCCATAGGTCACAGGAGGCAAGAGGCTGGAGTGGCCTGGCCCGGGGAACAAGCACACGGCAACACAAGAAGGGGAGAGAGGCTTGGAGCATCTTCCCTGGGTGACCCCCATAGGGACTCAAAGTCGGGGTCACCCCAAACCACCAAGGGCTAAGGAAGGCGAGTTTGTAGTCACCCTCATACAGTCAGCCGGAAGGATACCTGGTTCCCACCTGGTTCATCCCAGCTACGCCCGGGTTACTCACCCTGCCACCTGAAGTGAGTAAAAACCCTGAAAGACACTCTGCCTGTGTGTGGTCATTCTGCGACTTGTGGTACTACAGCTTTACAAAGGGCCCTGGGGCTTGCCTCACTCTCAGGAGGCTACTACACCCGACTGCACCCACCATCAGCCCCAGGTGCCTCCTAATCTGCAGTGGCGGTCCCCTCTGGCCGCAAATCTGAGAGTGGCGTCACGATCAAAACTGAAGATTCCCTACCTGTGACCAGCACCAGCTACGTGGAGTCCCTGAAGGTAATGCACCGACACCGACACAGCACCTGCGGGGCTTCACACCTCGAGTGGCACCCTGGCCTATGCCGGACACATCTTAGGGAGAGAGAGCGAGAGGGAGACAAACCCACGCCTACACAAGACATTTTGTCACCCAAGCCAACCCTTGAAAAGGCTGCTTTGCAGAGCCAAAACAAGAAGAATGGTGCGTTTTGCAGCCGCCGCCCACTGCAATGAATCTGAATAACTCCTCCTTTAGGGCGCAAGCAACTCCCCTCCCCCTTGCAGTCTTTCCAATTCACGATACAAAAAGACGGACAGGACAGGTTGCCTGACTTTCCGTCACTGCCACCCTTTGCCATCCTTACCCGTAGAAAGCCCTTTCATCATCCCCAAACCCTAATCTTTTCCCTTTCCTTCCCAGCCCCCAAACCCTGCCCTCTGTACCTTTCTCACCACCCGCTTCCCTTCTCCTGTCATCCCCCTACCACCCGGGAAAAAAAGAGATTGCCCCCTCCTTCCACTAGCCCACCCTCCCACCCAAAGAACAACTTCTTCTGCGCAGCTTGTTTTCTAGGCAGCAGCGCTATTGTGATGTCATCGGGGGGCATTGTGACAAGCCGCCAGTGTTCCGTCTCTTCATGTTGTGCACAGTTCAAACGGAAAATACATCAACAGGCAGACTACAGAAAAGCTTACTATCAAAGGTTAGAGGGGGGCTTTCTCAGAGGGCTTTTTACAGTTTTTCTATTCCCAATTAGCCGTTTAAGTGTACTTATTGAAAGTAGTAATTCTTTCATAGGCCGCCCTTTCTTAGTATTTGACGTTCCTTATATTGCGGTATGAGGCTTCGCAGTAGGTTGCAAACATTCATCACCCATGACTGTCCCCAATTGAGCTCAGAAGCTCAATGTCTATCATGACCTCTCTTTTAGAATGTCCAAGAGCAAGCAAACTATTCCTCCAGGAGAGGGCGCCAACAGACTACTAAAGAGATCATCATTACTCAAAGAAAACCCCAAAAACCAATGCATGATAGGAATAAACAGGTAACTTTCTTTGGAGTGGAAGCGGAGAGATCGCACCAGATGCCAATTCTAGATGTTATCACACCTGTGGTCACTGCAGCAGCAGGTGAATCCACTTTGTCCAAAAGGGATCTATTCCATTCAATTGCAAATGATCTAGATAAGACAGAGAACTGCAGCACGGGGACATAGCCGAGTTGGTCAGGTTGAGTGGTGATGAGTTTGCTATTTGGATGAATAAAGAAAGTCAAAAGTGTGAAAGATAAAAAACAAAAGGAGGAAGTGTGAAAAGTGAATGGGCCAAATTGAGGTGCATATGAAGACGTATGCTTTCTTCCAATTCATTAAATCGGGCTAATATGAATCAGGTGAATTGAGTTCTGCTTTTGGAAACTGGGTTAAGAAGGGGTGCACCGTTCCTGGAGGTACTGCAATACCAGGTCAATGCGTGGAGTGGACAGAGCAAGCTCTTTTTCCATCTCCCTGTTCTAAAAATCCATTTAATATATGGTCCCCAGATAGGGGACGTATCAGATATTAAACTGATAAGAACAGATACTACACTTGATCTTAGCCAAAAGGCCGAGAAGCGATAACCAGAATTGGTTTGGGCCTCGAGTGGCACCCTGGCCTATGCCGGACACATCTTAGGGAGAGAGAGCGAGAGGGAGACAAACCCACGCCTACACAAGACATTTTGTCACCCAAGCCAACCCTTGAAAAGGCTGCTTTGCAGAGCCAAAACAAGAAGAATGGTGCGTTTTGCAGCCGCCGCCCACTGCAATGAATCTGAATAACTCCTCCTTTAGGGCGCAAGCAACTCCCCTCCCCCTTGCAGTCTTTCCAATTCACGATACAAAAAGACGGACAGGACAGGTTGCCTGACTTTCCGTCACTGCCACCCTTTGCCATCCTTACCCGTAGAAAGCCCTTTCATCATCCCCAAACCCTAATCTTTTCCCTTTCCTTCCCAGCCCCCAAACCCTGCCCTCTGTACCTTTCTCACCACCCGCTTCCCTTCTCCTGTCATCCCCCTACCACCCGGGAAAAAAAGAGATTGCCCCCTCCTTCCACTAGCCCACCCTCCCACCCAAAGAACAACTTCTTCTGCGCAGCTTGTTTTCTAGGCAGCAGCGCTATTGTGATGTCATCGGGGGGCATTGTGACAAGCCGCCAGTGTTCCGTCTCTTCATGTTGTGCACAGTTCAAACGGAAAATACATCAACAGGCAGACTACAGAAAAGCTTACTATCAAAGGTTAGAGGGGGGCTTTCTCAGAGGGCTTTTTACAGTTTTTCTATTCCCAATTAGCCGTTTAAGTGTACTTATTGAAAGTAGTAATTCTTTCATAGGCCGCCCTTTCTTAGTATTTGACGTTCCTTATATTGCGGTATGAGGCTTCGCAGTAGGTTGCAAACATTCATCACCCATGACTGTCCCCAATTGAGCTCAGAAGCTCAATGTCTATCATGACCTCTCTTTTAGAATGTCCAAGAGCAAGCAAACTATTCCTCCAGGAGAGGGCGCCAACAGACTACTAAAGAGATCATCATTACTCAAAGAAAACCCCAAAAACCAATGCATGATAGGAATAAACAGGTAACTTTCTTTGGAGTGGAAGCGGAGAGATCGCACCAGATGCCAATTCTAGATGTTATCACACCTGTGGTCACTGCAGCAGCAGGTGAATCCACTTTGTCCAAAAGGGATCTATTCCATTCAATTGCAAATGATCTAGATAAGACAGAGAACTGCAGCACGGGGACATAGCCGAGTTGGTCAGGTTGAGTGGTGATGAGTTTGCTATTTGGATGAATAAAGAAAGTCAAAAGTGTGAAAGATAAAAAACAAAAGGAGGAAGTGTGAAAAGTGAATGGGCCAAATTGAGGTGCATATGAAGACGTATGCTTTCTTCCAATTCATTAAATCGGGCTAATATGAATCAGGTGAATTGAGTTCTGCTTTTGGAAACTGGGTTAAGAAGGGGTGCACCGTTCCTGGAGGTACTGCAATACCAGGTCAATGCGTGGAGTGGACAGAGCAAGCTCTTTTTCCATCTCCCTGTTCTAAAAATCCATTTAATATATGGTCCCCAGATAGGGGACGTATCAGATATTAAACTGATAAGAACAGATACTACACTTGATCTTAGCCAAAAGGCCGAGAAGCGATAACCAGAATTGGTTTGGGCCTCGAGTGGCACCCTGGCCTATGCCGGACACATCTTAGGGAGAGAGAGCGAGAGGGAGACAAACCCACGCCTACACAAGACATTTTGTCACCCAAGCCAACCCTTGAAAAGGCTGCTTTGCAGAGCCAAAACAAGAAGAATGGTGCGTTTTGCAGCCGCCGCCCACTGCAATGAATCTGAATAACTCCTCCTTTAGGGCGCAAGCAACTCCCCTCCCCCTTGCAGTCTTTCCAATTCACGATACAAAAAGACGGACAGGACAGGTTGCCTGACTTTCCGTCACTGCCACCCTTTGCCATCCTTACCCGTAGAAAGCCCTTTCATCATCCCCAAACCCTAATCTTTTCCCTTTCCTTCCCAGCCCCCAAACCCTGCCCTCTGTACCTTTCTCACCACCCGCTTCCCTTCTCCTGTCATCCCCCTACCACCCGGGAAAAAAAGAGATTGCCCCCTCCTTCCACTAGCCCACCCTCCCACCCAAAGAACAACTTCTTCTGCGCAGCTTGTTTTCTAGGCAGCAGCGCTATTGTGATGTCATCGGGGGGCATTGTGACAAGCCGCCAGTGTTCCGTCTCTTCATGTTGTGCACAGTTCAAACGGAAAATACATCAACAGGCAGACTACAGAAAAGCTTACTATCAAAGGTTAGAGGGGGGCTTTCTCAGAGGGCTTTTTACAGTTTTTCTATTCCCAATTAGCCGTTTAAGTGTACTTATTGAAAGTAGTAATTCTTTCATAGGCCGCCCTTTCTTAGTATTTGACGTTCCTTATATTGCGGTATGAGGCTTCGCAGTAGGTTGCAAACATTCATCACCCATGACTGTCCCCAATTGAGCTCAGAAGCTCAATGTCTATCATGACCTCTCTTTTAGAATGTCCAAGAGCAAGCAAACTATTCCTCCAGGAGAGGGCGCCAACAGACTACTAAAGAGATCATCATTACTCAAAGAAAACCCCAAAAACCAATGCATGATAGGAATAAACAGGTAACTTTCTTTGGAGTGGAAGCGGAGAGATCGCACCAGATGCCAATTCTAGATGTTATCACACCTGTGGTCACTGCAGCAGCAGGTGAATCCACTTTGTCCAAAAGGGATCTATTCCATTCAATTGCAAATGATCTAGATAAGACAGAGAACTGCAGCACGGGGACATAGCCGAGTTGGTCAGGTTGAGTGGTGATGAGTTTGCTATTTGGATGAATAAAGAAAGTCAAAAGTGTGAAAGATAAAAAACAAAAGGAGGAAGTGTGAAAAGTGAATGGGCCAAATTGAGGTGCATATGAAGACGTATGCTTTCTTCCAATTCATTAAATCGGGCTAATATGAATCAGGTGAATTGAGTTCTGCTTTTGGAAACTGGGTTAAGAAGGGGTGCACCGTTCCTGGAGGTACTGCAATACCAGGTCAATGCGTGGAGTGGACAGAGCAAGCTCTTTTTCCATCTCCCTGTTCTAAAAATCCATTTAATATATGGTCCCCAGATAGGGGACGTATCAGATATTAAACTGATAAGAACAGATACTACACTTGATCTTAGCCAAAAGGCCGAGAAGCGATAACCAGAATTGGTTTGGGCCTCGAGTGGCACCCTGGCCTATGCCGGACACATCTTAGGGAGAGAGAGCGAGAGGGAGACAAACCCACGCCTACACAAGACATTTTGTCACCCAAGCCAACCCTTGAAAAGGCTGCTTTGCAGAGCCAAAACAAGAAGAATGGTGCGTTTTGCAGCCGCCGCCCACTGCAATGAATCTGAATAACTCCTCCTTTAGGGCGCAAGCAACTCCCCTCCCCCTTGCAGTCTTTCCAATTCACGATACAAAAAGACGGACAGGACAGGTTGCCTGACTTTCCGTCACTGCCACCCTTTGCCATCCTTACCCGTAGAAAGCCCTTTCATCATCCCCAAACCCTAATCTTTTCCCTTTCCTTCCCAGCCCCCAAACCCTGCCCTCTGTACCTTTCTCACCACCCGCTTCCCTTCTCCTGTCATCCCCCTACCACCCGGGAAAAAAAGAGATTGCCCCCTCCTTCCACTAGCCCACCCTCCCACCCAAAGAACAACTTCTTCTGCGCAGCTTGTTTTCTAGGCAGCAGCGCTATTGTGATGTCATCGGGGGGCATTGTGACAAGCCGCCAGTGTTCCGTCTCTTCATGTTGTGCACAGTTCAAACGGAAAATACATCAACAGGCAGACTACAGAAAAGCTTACTATCAAAGGTTAGAGGGGGGCTTTCTCAGAGGGCTTTTTACAGTTTTTCTATTCCCAATTAGCCGTTTAAGTGTACTTATTGAAAGTAGTAATTCTTTCATAGGCCGCCCTTTCTTAGTATTTGACGTTCCTTATATTGCGGTATGAGGCTTCGCAGTAGGTTGCAAACATTCATCACCCATGACTGTCCCCAATTGAGCTCAGAAGCTCAATGTCTATCATGACCTCTCTTTTAGAATGTCCAAGAGCAAGCAAACTATTCCTCCAGGAGAGGGCGCCAACAGACTACTAAAGAGATCATCATTACTCAAAGAAAACCCCAAAAACCAATGCATGATAGGAATAAACAGGTAACTTTCTTTGGAGTGGAAGCGGAGAGATCGCACCAGATGCCAATTCTAGATGTTATCACACCTGTGGTCACTGCAGCAGCAGGTGAATCCACTTTGTCCAAAAGGGATCTATTCCATTCAATTGCAAATGATCTAGATAAGACAGAGAACTGCAGCACGGGGACATAGCCGAGTTGGTCAGGTTGAGTGGTGATGAGTTTGCTATTTGGATGAATAAAGAAAGTCAAAAGTGTGAAAGATAAAAAACAAAAGGAGGAAGTGTGAAAAGTGAATGGGCCAAATTGAGGTGCATATGAAGACGTATGCTTTCTTCCAATTCATTAAATCGGGCTAATATGAATCAGGTGAATTGAGTTCTGCTTTTGGAAACTGGGTTAAGAAGGGGTGCACCGTTCCTGGAGGTACTGCAATACCAGGTCAATGCGTGGAGTGGACAGAGCAAGCTCTTTTTCCATCTCCCTGTTCTAAAAATCCATTTAATATATGGTCCCCAGATAGGGGACGTATCAGATATTAAACTGATAAGAACAGATACTACACTTGATCTTAGCCAAAAGGCCGAGAAGCGATAACCAGAATTGGTTTGGGCCTCGAGTGGCACCCTGGCCTATGCCGGACACATCTTAGGGAGAGAGAGCGAGAGGGAGACAAACCCACGCCTACACAAGACATTTTGTCACCCAAGCCAACCCTTGAAAAGGCTGCTTTGCAGAGCCAAAACAAGAAGAATGGTGCGTTTTGCAGCCGCCGCCCACTGCAATGAATCTGAATAACTCCTCCTTTAGGGCGCAAGCAACTCCCCTCCCCCTTGCAGTCTTTCCAATTCACGATACAAAAAGACGGACAGGACAGGTTGCCTGACTTTCCGTCACTGCCACCCTTTGCCATCCTTACCCGTAGAAAGCCCTTTCATCATCCCCAAACCCTAATCTTTTCCCTTTCCTTCCCAGCCCCCAAACCCTGCCCTCTGTACCTTTCTCACCACCCGCTTCCCTTCTCCTGTCATCCCCCTACCACCCGGGAAAAAAAGAGATTGCCCCCTCCTTCCACTAGCCCACCCTCCCACCCAAAGAACAACTTCTTCTGCGCAGCTTGTTTTCTAGGCAGCAGCGCTATTGTGATGTCATCGGGGGGCATTGTGACAAGCCGCCAGTGTTCCGTCTCTTCATGTTGTGCACAGTTCAAACGGAAAATACATCAACAGGCAGACTACAGAAAAGCTTACTATCAAAGGTTAGAGGGGGGCTTTCTCAGAGGGCTTTTTACAGTTTTTCTATTCCCAATTAGCCGTTTAAGTGTACTTATTGAAAGTAGTAATTCTTTCATAGGCCGCCCTTTCTTAGTATTTGACGTTCCTTATATTGCGGTATGAGGCTTCGCAGTAGGTTGCAAACATTCATCACCCATGACTGTCCCCAATTGAGCTCAGAAGCTCAATGTCTATCATGACCTCTCTTTTAGAATGTCCAAGAGCAAGCAAACTATTCCTCCAGGAGAGGGCGCCAACAGACTACTAAAGAGATCATCATTACTCAAAGAAAACCCCAAAAACCAATGCATGATAGGAATAAACAGGTAACTTTCTTTGGAGTGGAAGCGGAGAGATCGCACCAGATGCCAATTCTAGATGTTATCACACCTGTGGTCACTGCAGCAGCAGGTGAATCCACTTTGTCCAAAAGGGATCTATTCCATTCAATTGCAAATGATCTAGATAAGACAGAGAACTGCAGCACGGGGACATAGCCGAGTTGGTCAGGTTGAGTGGTGATGAGTTTGCTATTTGGATGAATAAAGAAAGTCAAAAGTGTGAAAGATAAAAAACAAAAGGAGGAAGTGTGAAAAGTGAATGGGCCAAATTGAGGTGCATATGAAGACGTATGCTTTCTTCCAATTCATTAAATCGGGCTAATATGAATCAGGTGAATTGAGTTCTGCTTTTGGAAACTGGGTTAAGAAGGGGTGCACCGTTCCTGGAGGTACTGCAATACCAGGTCAATGCGTGGAGTGGACAGAGCAAGCTCTTTTTCCATCTCCCTGTTCTAAAAATCCATTTAATATATGGTCCCCAGATAGGGGACGTATCAGATATTAAACTGATAAGAACAGATTGATTTAATGAAGCTTTCCAAAGCACCGCAAAAAATGCATGACCGAAGTCACACCAAAAACAGTGCAAAGGCTAGGATTCGTGTGGACCCCTCCGTGAGGAGAGGGTCCCCAAAAATCAACCCCGTCCCTCCGAGCCAGAAGGCCACAGCAAGGGTCAGGGATCTTCGGTGCTCCCCCAAGCCGAAGCCTGGTTGAGCCTTGTCGTTGCTCCCAGCGTCCACCCAGGCATCTTACCCAAGTGGAGTAGAGAGCTACTAGTTGTTGGTTTCGCAGCCGAAACTGCCCGGACCGTCAACCGGTGTTGGTTTCTCAGCCCAAGGCTAACCGGACCTCCAACCGGGTGTTGGTTTCTCAGCCGAAGCTGACCCGGACCTCCAACCGGGTGTTGGTTTCTCAGCCGAAGCTGACCCAGACCTCCAACCGGGTGTTGGTTTCTCAGCCGAAGCTGACCCGGACCTCCAACCGGGTGTTGGTTTCTCAGCCCAAAGCTGAACGGACCTCCGACCATGATTATAAAAATTTCCCTTCCTAGCCAGAAGGCCGGGATAGAGCAATATGCTCAGAAAGTATGAAAGGGCAAGGTACGGTGTGCTACAGAGCCCAAGGCTCGCCGGGGTCCCAAGCCAGCAAGCTCAGACTCACTCCAGGGTCGTCAGTCCTGGGGCACATTGCACCATAGCCCCCACACTTACTCAGTCTAATAGCCTCGATCCTGGTAGGGCCATGTTTTCCTCTAGATGAATATGCTATACATCAAGAGTACTAGCAAGCGCAACCTTCCAGTGTGCATTGCATCTGCCGAGCCTCACAGATACTACACTTGATCTTAGCCAAAAGGCCGAGAAGCGATAACCAGAATTGGTTTGGGCCTCGAGTGGCACCCTGGCCTATGCCGGACACATCTTAGGGAGAGAGAGCGAGAGGGAGACAAACCCACGCCTACACAAGACATTTTGTCACCCAAGCCAACCCTTGAAAAGGCTGCTTTGCAGAGCCAAAACAAGAAGAATGGTGCGTTTTGCAGCCGCCGCCCACTGCAATGAATCTGAATAACTCCTCCTTTAGGGCGCAAGCAACTCCCCTCCCCCTTGCAGTCTTTCCAATTCACGATACAAAAAGACGGACAGGACAGGTTGCCTGACTTTCCGTCACTGCCACCCTTTGCCATCCTTACCCGTAGAAAGCCCTTTCATCATCCCCAAACCCTAATCTTTTCCCTTTCCTTCCCAGCCCCCAAACCCTGCCCTCTGTACCTTTCTCACCACCCGCTTCCCTTCTCCTGTCATCCCCCTACCACCCGGGAAAAAAAGAGATTGCCCCCTCCTTCCACTAGCCCACCCTCCCACCCAAAGAACAACTTCTTCTGCGCAGCTTGTTTTCTAGGCAGCAGCGCTATTGTGATGTCATCGGGGGGCATTGTGACAAGCCGCCAGTGTTCCGTCTCTTCATGTTGTGCACAGTTCAAACGGAAAATACATCAACAGGCAGACTACAGAAAAGCTTACTATCAAAGGTTAGAGGGGGGCTTTCTCAGAGGGCTTTTTACAGTTTTTCTATTCCCAATTAGCCGTTTAAGTGTACTTATTGAAAGTAGTAATTCTTTCATAGGCCGCCCTTTCTTAGTATTTGACGTTCCTTATATTGCGGTATGAGGCTTCGCAGTAGGTTGCAAACATTCATCACCCATGACTGTCCCCAATTGAGCTCAGAAGCTCAATGTCTATCATGACCTCTCTTTTAGAATGTCCAAGAGCAAGCAAACTATTCCTCCAGGAGAGGGCGCCAACAGACTACTAAAGAGATCATCATTACTCAAAGAAAACCCCAAAAACCAATGCATGATAGGAATAAACAGGTAACTTTCTTTGGAGTGGAAGCGGAGAGATCGCACCAGATGCCAATTCTAGATGTTATCACACCTGTGGTCACTGCAGCAGCAGGTGAATCCACTTTGTCCAAAAGGGATCTATTCCATTCAATTGCAAATGATCTAGATAAGACAGAGAACTGCAGCACGGGGACATAGCCGAGTTGGTCAGGTTGAGTGGTGATGAGTTTGCTATTTGGATGAATAAAGAAAGTCAAAAGTGTGAAAGATAAAAAACAAAAGGAGGAAGTGTGAAAAGTGAATGGGCCAAATTGAGGTGCATATGAAGACGTATGCTTTCTTCCAATTCATTAAATCGGGCTAATATGAATCAGGTGAATTGAGTTCTGCTTTTGGAAACTGGGTTAAGAAGGGGTGCACCGTTCCTGGAGGTACTGCAATACCAGGTCAATGCGTGGAGTGGACAGAGCAAGCTCTTTTTCCATCTCCCTGTTCTAAAAATCCATTTAATATATGGTCCCCAGATAGGGGACGTATCAGATATTAAACTGATAAGAACAGATTTTGATTTAATGAAGCTTTCCAAAGCACCGCAAAAATGCATGACCGAAGTCACACCAAAAACAGTGCAAAGGCTAGGATTCGTGTGGACCCCTCCGTGAGAAGAGGATCCCCAAAAATCAACCCCGTCCCTCCGAGCCAGAAGGCCACAGCGAGGGTCAGGGATCTTCGGTGCTCCCCCAAGCCGAAGCCTGGTTGAGCCTTGTTGTTGCTCCCAGCGTCCACCGAGGCATCTTACCCAAGTGGAGTAGGGAGCTACTAGTCGTTGGTTTCGCAGCCGAGACTGCCCGGACCGTCAACCGGTGTTGGTTTCTCAGCCCAAGGCTGACCGGACCTCCAACCGGGTGTTGGTTTCTCAGCCCAAGGCTGACCGGACCTCCAACCGGGTGTTGGTTTCTCAGCCCAAGGCTAACCGGACCTCCAACCGGGTGTTGGTTTCTCAGCCAAAGCTGACCCGGACCTCCAACCGGGTGTTGGTTTCTCAGCCCAAAGCTGACCGGACTTCCGACCGGGATTATAAAAATTTCCCTTCTTAGCCAGAAGGCCAGGATAGGGCAATATGCTTGGAAAGTATGAATAGGCAAGGCGCGGCGTGCGACAGAGTCTGAGGCTTACCAGGGTCCCAACCTAGCAAGTTCAGACTTCCTCCAGGGTGTCCATTCCTGGGGCACATTGCACCATAACCCCCACACTTACTCAGTCTAATAGCCTCAATCCTGGTAGGGCCATGGTTTCCTCTAGATGGATATACTATCCTCCCAAAGTACTAACAAGTGCAACCTTCCAGTGTGCATTGCATCATTGTACTAAGGTGGCCGGAGCCTTAAACCACCTTTTCGAACAATACTACACTTGATCTTAGCCAAAAGGCCGAGAAGCGATAACCAGAATTGGTTTGGGCCTCGAGTGGCACCCTGGCCTATGCCGGACACATCTTAGGGAGAGAGAGCGAGAGGGAGACAAACCCACGCCTACACAAGACATTTTGTCACCCAAGCCAACCCTTGAAAAGGCTGCTTTGCAGAGCCAAAACAAGAAGAATGGTGCGTTTTGCAGCCGCCGCCCACTGCAATGAATCTGAATAACTCCTCCTTTAGGGCGCAAGCAACTCCCCTCCCCCTTGCAGTCTTTCCAATTCACGATACAAAAAGACGGACAGGACAGGTTGCCTGACTTTCCGTCACTGCCACCCTTTGCCATCCTTACCCGTAGAAAGCCCTTTCATCATCCCCAAACCCTAATCTTTTCCCTTTCCTTCCCAGCCCCCAAACCCTGCCCTCTGTACCTTTCTCACCACCCGCTTCCCTTCTCCTGTCATCCCCCTACCACCCGGGAAAAAAAGAGATTGCCCCCTCCTTCCACTAGCCCACCCTCCCACCCAAAGAACAACTTCTTCTGCGCAGCTTGTTTTCTAGGCAGCAGCGCTATTGTGATGTCATCGGGGGGCATTGTGACAAGCCGCCAGTGTTCCGTCTCTTCATGTTGTGCACAGTTCAAACGGAAAATACATCAACAGGCAGACTACAGAAAAGCTTACTATCAAAGGTTAGAGGGGGGCTTTCTCAGAGGGCTTTTTACAGTTTTTCTATTCCCAATTAGCCGTTTAAGTGTACTTATTGAAAGTAGTAATTCTTTCATAGGCCGCCCTTTCTTAGTATTTGACGTTCCTTATATTGCGGTATGAGGCTTCGCAGTAGGTTGCAAACATTCATCACCCATGACTGTCCCCAATTGAGCTCAGAAGCTCAATGTCTATCATGACCTCTCTTTTAGAATGTCCAAGAGCAAGCAAACTATTCCTCCAGGAGAGGGCGCCAACAGACTACTAAAGAGATCATCATTACTCAAAGAAAACCCCAAAAACCAATGCATGATAGGAATAAACAGGTAACTTTCTTTGGAGTGGAAGCGGAGAGATCGCACCAGATGCCAATTCTAGATGTTATCACACCTGTGGTCACTGCAGCAGCAGGTGAATCCACTTTGTCCAAAAGGGATCTATTCCATTCAATTGCAAATGATCTAGATAAGACAGAGAACTGCAGCACGGGGACATAGCCGAGTTGGTCAGGTTGAGTGGTGATGAGTTTGCTATTTGGATGAATAAAGAAAGTCAAAAGTGTGAAAGATAAAAAACAAAAGGAGGAAGTGTGAAAAGTGAATGGGCCAAATTGAGGTGCATATGAAGACGTATGCTTTCTTCCAATTCATTAAATCGGGCTAATATGAATCAGGTGAATTGAGTTCTGCTTTTGGAAACTGGGTTAAGAAGGGGTGCACCGTTCCTGGAGGTACTGCAATACCAGGTCAATGCGTGGAGTGGACAGAGCAAGCTCTTTTTCCATCTCCCTGTTCTAAAAATCCATTTAATATATGGTCCCCAGATAGGGGACGTATCAGATATTAAACTGATAAGAACAGATACTACACTTGATCTTAGCCAAAAGGCCGAGAAGCGATAACCAGAATTGGTTTGGGCCTCGAGTGGCACCCTGGCCTATGCCGGACACATCTTAGGGAGAGAGAGCGAGAGGGAGACAAACCCACGCCTACACAAGACATTTTGTCACCCAAGCCAACCCTTGAAAAGGCTGCTTTGCAGAGCCAAAACAAGAAGAATGGTGCGTTTTGCAGCCGCCGCCCACTGCAATGAATCTGAATAACTCCTCCTTTAGGGCGCAAGCAACTCCCCTCCCCCTTGCAGTCTTTCCAATTCACGATACAAAAAGACGGACAGGACAGGTTGCCTGACTTTCCGTCACTGCCACCCTTTGCCATCCTTACCCGTAGAAAGCCCTTTCATCATCCCCAAACCCTAATCTTTTCCCTTTCCTTCCCAGCCCCCAAACCCTGCCCTCTGTACCTTTCTCACCACCCGCTTCCCTTCTCCTGTCATCCCCCTACCACCCGGGAAAAAAAGAGATTGCCCCCTCCTTCCACTAGCCCACCCTCCCACCCAAAGAACAACTTCTTCTGCGCAGCTTGTTTTCTAGGCAGCAGCGCTATTGTGATGTCATCGGGGGGCATTGTGACAAGCCGCCAGTGTTCCGTCTCTTCATGTTGTGCACAGTTCAAACGGAAAATACATCAACAGGCAGACTACAGAAAAGCTTACTATCAAAGGTTAGAGGGGGGCTTTCTCAGAGGGCTTTTTACAGTTTTTCTATTCCCAATTAGCCGTTTAAGTGTACTTATTGAAAGTAGTAATTCTTTCATAGGCCGCCCTTTCTTAGTATTTGACGTTCCTTATATTGCGGTATGAGGCTTCGCAGTAGGTTGCAAACATTCATCACCCATGACTGTCCCCAATTGAGCTCAGAAGCTCAATGTCTATCATGACCTCTCTTTTAGAATGTCCAAGAGCAAGCAAACTATTCCTCCAGGAGAGGGCGCCAACAGACTACTAAAGAGATCATCATTACTCAAAGAAAACCCCAAAAACCAATGCATGATAGGAATAAACAGGTAACTTTCTTTGGAGTGGAAGCGGAGAGATCGCACCAGATGCCAATTCTAGATGTTATCACACCTGTGGTCACTGCAGCAGCAGGTGAATCCACTTTGTCCAAAAGGGATCTATTCCATTCAATTGCAAATGATCTAGATAAGACAGAGAACTGCAGCACGGGGACATAGCCGAGTTGGTCAGGTTGAGTGGTGATGAGTTTGCTATTTGGATGAATAAAGAAAGTCAAAAGTGTGAAAGATAAAAAACAAAAGGAGGAAGTGTGAAAAGTGAATGGGCCAAATTGAGGTGCATATGAAGACGTATGCTTTCTTCCAATTCATTAAATCGGGCTAATATGAATCAGGTGAATTGAGTTCTGCTTTTGGAAACTGGGTTAAGAAGGGGTGCACCGTTCCTGGAGGTACTGCAATACCAGGTCAATGCGTGGAGTGGACAGAGCAAGCTCTTTTTCCATCTCCCTGTTCTAAAAATCCATTTAATATATGGTCCCCAGATAGGGGACGTATCAGATATTAAACTGATAAGAACAGATACTACACTTGATCTTAGCCAAAAGGCCGAGAAGCGATAACCAGAATTGGTTTGGGCCTCGAGTGGCACCCTGGCCTATGCCGGACACATCTTAGGGAGAGAGAGCGAGAGGGAGACAAACCCACGCCTACACAAGACATTTTGTCACCCAAGCCAACCCTTGAAAAGGCTGCTTTGCAGAGCCAAAACAAGAAGAATGGTGCGTTTTGCAGCCGCCGCCCACTGCAATGAATCTGAATAACTCCTCCTTTAGGGCGCAAGCAACTCCCCTCCCCCTTGCAGTCTTTCCAATTCACGATACAAAAAGACGGACAGGACAGGTTGCCTGACTTTCCGTCACTGCCACCCTTTGCCATCCTTACCCGTAGAAAGCCCTTTCATCATCCCCAAACCCTAATCTTTTCCCTTTCCTTCCCAGCCCCCAAACCCTGCCCTCTGTACCTTTCTCACCACCCGCTTCCCTTCTCCTGTCATCCCCCTACCACCCGGGAAAAAAAGAGATTGCCCCCTCCTTCCACTAGCCCACCCTCCCACCCAAAGAACAACTTCTTCTGCGCAGCTTGTTTTCTAGGCAGCAGCGCTATTGTGATGTCATCGGGGGGCATTGTGACAAGCCGCCAGTGTTCCGTCTCTTCATGTTGTGCACAGTTCAAACGGAAAATACATCAACAGGCAGACTACAGAAAAGCTTACTATCAAAGGTTAGAGGGGGGCTTTCTCAGAGGGCTTTTTACAGTTTTTCTATTCCCAATTAGCCGTTTAAGTGTACTTATTGAAAGTAGTAATTCTTTCATAGGCCGCCCTTTCTTAGTATTTGACGTTCCTTATATTGCGGTATGAGGCTTCGCAGTAGGTTGCAAACATTCATCACCCATGACTGTCCCCAATTGAGCTCAGAAGCTCAATGTCTATCATGACCTCTCTTTTAGAATGTCCAAGAGCAAGCAAACTATTCCTCCAGGAGAGGGCGCCAACAGACTACTAAAGAGATCATCATTACTCAAAGAAAACCCCAAAAACCAATGCATGATAGGAATAAACAGGTAACTTTCTTTGGAGTGGAAGCGGAGAGATCGCACCAGATGCCAATTCTAGATGTTATCACACCTGTGGTCACTGCAGCAGCAGGTGAATCCACTTTGTCCAAAAGGGATCTATTCCATTCAATTGCAAATGATCTAGATAAGACAGAGAACTGCAGCACGGGGACATAGCCGAGTTGGTCAGGTTGAGTGGTGATGAGTTTGCTATTTGGATGAATAAAGAAAGTCAAAAGTGTGAAAGATAAAAAACAAAAGGAGGAAGTGTGAAAAGTGAATGGGCCAAATTGAGGTGCATATGAAGACGTATGCTTTCTTCCAATTCATTAAATCGGGCTAATATGAATCAGGTGAATTGAGTTCTGCTTTTGGAAACTGGGTTAAGAAGGGGTGCACCGTTCCTGGAGGTACTGCAATACCAGGTCAATGCGTGGAGTGGACAGAGCAAGCTCTTTTTCCATCTCCCTGTTCTAAAAATCCATTTAATATATGGTCCCCAGATAGGGGACGTATCAGATATTAAACTGATAAGAACAGATACTACACTTGATCTTAGCCAAAAGGCCGAGAAGCGATAACCAGAATTGGTTTGGGCCTCGAGTGGCACCCTGGCCTATGCCGGACACATCTTAGGGAGAGAGAGCGAGAGGGAGACAAACCCACGCCTACACAAGACATTTTGTCACCCAAGCCAACCCTTGAAAAGGCTGCTTTGCAGAGCCAAAACAAGAAGAATGGTGCGTTTTGCAGCCGCCGCCCACTGCAATGAATCTGAATAACTCCTCCTTTAGGGCGCAAGCAACTCCCCTCCCCCTTGCAGTCTTTCCAATTCACGATACAAAAAGACGGACAGGACAGGTTGCCTGACTTTCCGTCACTGCCACCCTTTGCCATCCTTACCCGTAGAAAGCCCTTTCATCATCCCCAAACCCTAATCTTTTCCCTTTCCTTCCCAGCCCCCAAACCCTGCCCTCTGTACCTTTCTCACCACCCGCTTCCCTTCTCCTGTCATCCCCCTACCACCCGGGAAAAAAAGAGATTGCCCCCTCCTTCCACTAGCCCACCCTCCCACCCAAAGAACAACTTCTTCTGCGCAGCTTGTTTTCTAGGCAGCAGCGCTATTGTGATGTCATCGGGGGGCATTGTGACAAGCCGCCAGTGTTCCGTCTCTTCATGTTGTGCACAGTTCAAACGGAAAATACATCAACAGGCAGACTACAGAAAAGCTTACTATCAAAGGTTAGAGGGGGGCTTTCTCAGAGGGCTTTTTACAGTTTTTCTATTCCCAATTAGCCGTTTAAGTGTACTTATTGAAAGTAGTAATTCTTTCATAGGCCGCCCTTTCTTAGTATTTGACGTTCCTTATATTGCGGTATGAGGCTTCGCAGTAGGTTGCAAACATTCATCACCCATGACTGTCCCCAATTGAGCTCAGAAGCTCAATGTCTATCATGACCTCTCTTTTAGAATGTCCAAGAGCAAGCAAACTATTCCTCCAGGAGAGGGCGCCAACAGACTACTAAAGAGATCATCATTACTCAAAGAAAACCCCAAAAACCAATGCATGATAGGAATAAACAGGTAACTTTCTTTGGAGTGGAAGCGGAGAGATCGCACCAGATGCCAATTCTAGATGTTATCACACCTGTGGTCACTGCAGCAGCAGGTGAATCCACTTTGTCCAAAAGGGATCTATTCCATTCAATTGCAAATGATCTAGATAAGACAGAGAACTGCAGCACGGGGACATAGCCGAGTTGGTCAGGTTGAGTGGTGATGAGTTTGCTATTTGGATGAATAAAGAAAGTCAAAAGTGTGAAAGATAAAAAACAAAAGGAGGAAGTGTGAAAAGTGAATGGGCCAAATTGAGGTGCATATGAAGACGTATGCTTTCTTCCAATTCATTAAATCGGGCTAATATGAATCAGGTGAATTGAGTTCTGCTTTTGGAAACTGGGTTAAGAAGGGGTGCACCGTTCCTGGAGGTACTGCAATACCAGGTCAATGCGTGGAGTGGACAGAGCAAGCTCTTTTTCCATCTCCCTGTTCTAAAAATCCATTTAATATATGGTCCCCAGATAGGGGACGTATCAGATATTAAACTGATAAGAACAGATACTACACTTGATCTTAGCCAAAAGGCCGAGAAGCGATAACCAGAATTGGTTTGGGCCTCGAGTGGCACCCTGGCCTATGCCGGACACATCTTAGGGAGAGAGAGCGAGAGGGAGACAAACCCACGCCTACACAAGACATTTTGTCACCCAAGCCAACCCTTGAAAAGGCTGCTTTGCAGAGCCAAAACAAGAAGAATGGTGCGTTTTGCAGCCGCCGCCCACTGCAATGAATCTGAATAACTCCTCCTTTAGGGCGCAAGCAACTCCCCTCCCCCTTGCAGTCTTTCCAATTCACGATACAAAAAGACGGACAGGACAGGTTGCCTGACTTTCCGTCACTGCCACCCTTTGCCATCCTTACCCGTAGAAAGCCCTTTCATCATCCCCAAACCCTAATCTTTTCCCTTTCCTTCCCAGCCCCCAAACCCTGCCCTCTGTACCTTTCTCACCACCCGCTTCCCTTCTCCTGTCATCCCCCTACCACCCGGGAAAAAAAGAGATTGCCCCCTCCTTCCACTAGCCCACCCTCCCACCCAAAGAACAACTTCTTCTGCGCAGCTTGTTTTCTAGGCAGCAGCGCTATTGTGATGTCATCGGGGGGCATTGTGACAAGCCGCCAGTGTTCCGTCTCTTCATGTTGTGCACAGTTCAAACGGAAAATACATCAACAGGCAGACTACAGAAAAGCTTACTATCAAAGGTTAGAGGGGGGCTTTCTCAGAGGGCTTTTTACAGTTTTTCTATTCCCAATTAGCCGTTTAAGTGTACTTATTGAAAGTAGTAATTCTTTCATAGGCCGCCCTTTCTTAGTATTTGACGTTCCTTATATTGCGGTATGAGGCTTCGCAGTAGGTTGCAAACATTCATCACCCATGACTGTCCCCAATTGAGCTCAGAAGCTCAATGTCTATCATGACCTCTCTTTTAGAATGTCCAAGAGCAAGCAAACTATTCCTCCAGGAGAGGGCGCCAACAGACTACTAAAGAGATCATCATTACTCAAAGAAAACCCCAAAAACCAATGCATGATAGGAATAAACAGGTAACTTTCTTTGGAGTGGAAGCGGAGAGATCGCACCAGATGCCAATTCTAGATGTTATCACACCTGTGGTCACTGCAGCAGCAGGTGAATCCACTTTGTCCAAAAGGGATCTATTCCATTCAATTGCAAATGATCTAGATAAGACAGAGAACTGCAGCACGGGGACATAGCCGAGTTGGTCAGGTTGAGTGGTGATGAGTTTGCTATTTGGATGAATAAAGAAAGTCAAAAGTGTGAAAGATAAAAAACAAAAGGAGGAAGTGTGAAAAGTGAATGGGCCAAATTGAGGTGCATATGAAGACGTATGCTTTCTTCCAATTCATTAAATCGGGCTAATATGAATCAGGTGAATTGAGTTCTGCTTTTGGAAACTGGGTTAAGAAGGGGTGCACCGTTCCTGGAGGTACTGCAATACCAGGTCAATGCGTGGAGTGGACAGAGCAAGCTCTTTTTCCATCTCCCTGTTCTAAAAATCCATTTAATATATGGTCCCCAGATAGGGGACGTATCAGATATTAAACTGATAAGAACAGATACTACACTTGATCTTAGCCAAAAGGCCGAGAAGCGATAACCAGAATTGGTTTGGGCCTCGAGTGGCACCCTGGCCTATGCCGGACACATCTTAGGGAGAGAGAGCGAGAGGGAGACAAACCCACGCCTACACAAGACATTTTGTCACCCAAGCCAACCCTTGAAAAGGCTGCTTTGCAGAGCCAAAACAAGAAGAATGGTGCGTTTTGCAGCCGCCGCCCACTGCAATGAATCTGAATAACTCCTCCTTTAGGGCGCAAGCAACTCCCCTCCCCCTTGCAGTCTTTCCAATTCACGATACAAAAAGACGGACAGGACAGGTTGCCTGACTTTCCGTCACTGCCACCCTTTGCCATCCTTACCCGTAGAAAGCCCTTTCATCATCCCCAAACCCTAATCTTTTCCCTTTCCTTCCCAGCCCCCAAACCCTGCCCTCTGTACCTTTCTCACCACCCGCTTCCCTTCTCCTGTCATCCCCCTACCACCCGGGAAAAAAAGAGATTGCCCCCTCCTTCCACTAGCCCACCCTCCCACCCAAAGAACAACTTCTTCTGCGCAGCTTGTTTTCTAGGCAGCAGCGCTATTGTGATGTCATCGGGGG
Organism: Anomaloglossus baeobatrachus; assembly: GCF_048569485.1. Taxonomy (NCBI): domain Eukaryota; kingdom Metazoa; phylum Chordata; class Amphibia; order Anura; family Aromobatidae; genus Anomaloglossus; species Anomaloglossus baeobatrachus. The sequence continues at coordinate 4,005 of NW_027443480.1, read as the reverse complement.
GCATTGTGACAAGCCGCCAGTGTTCCGTCTCTTCATGTTGTGCACAGTTCAAACGGAAAATACATCAACAGGCAGACTACAGAAAAGCTTACTATCAAAGGTTAGAGGGGGGCTTTCTCAGAGGGCTTTTTACAGTTTTTCTATTCCCAATTAGCCGTTTAAGTGTACTTATTGAAAGTAGTAATTCTTTCATAGGCCGCCCTTTCTTAGTATTTGACGTTCCTTATATTGCGGTATGAGGCTTCGCAGTAGGTTGCAAACATTCATCACCCATGACTGTCCCCAATTGAGCTCAGAAGCTCAATGTCTATCATGACCTCTCTTTTAGAATGTCCAAGAGCAAGCAAACTATTCCTCCAGGAGAGGGCGCCAACAGACTACTAAAGAGATCATCATTACTCAAAGAAAACCCCAAAAACCAATGCATGATAGGAATAAACAGGTAACTTTCTTTGGAGTGGAAGCGGAGAGATCGCACCAGATGCCAATTCTAGATGTTATCACACCTGTGGTCACTGCAGCAGCAGGTGAATCCACTTTGTCCAAAAGGGATCTATTCCATTCAATTGCAAATGATCTAGATAAGACAGAGAACTGCAGCACGGGGACATAGCCGAGTTGGTCAGGTTGAGTGGTGATGAGTTTGCTATTTGGATGAATAAAGAAAGTCAAAAGTGTGAAAGATAAAAAACAAAAGGAGGAAGTGTGAAAAGTGAATGGGCCAAATTGAGGTGCATATGAAGACGTATGCTTTCTTCCAATTCATTAAATCGGGCTAATATGAATCAGGTGAATTGAGTTCTGCTTTTGGAAACTGGTTAAGAAGGGGTGCACCGTTCCTGGAGGTACTGCAATACCAGGTCAATGCGTGGAGTGGACAGAGCAAGCTCTTTTTCCATCTCCCTGTTCTAAAAATCCATTTAATATATGGTCCCCAGATAGGGGACGTATCAGATATTAAACTGATAAGAACAGATTTTTTGATTTAATGAAGCTTTCCAAAGCACCGCAAAAATGCATGACCGAAGTCAACACCAAAAACAGTGCAAAGGCTAGGATTCGTGTGGACCCCTCCGTGAGAAGAGGATCCCCAAAAATCAACCCCGTCCCTCCGAGCCAGAAGGCCACAGCGAGGGTCAGGGATCTTCGGTGCTCCCCCAAGCCGAAGCCTGGTTGAGCCTTGTTGTTGCTCCCAGCGTCCACCGAGGCATCTTACCCAAGTGGAGTAGGGAGCTACTAGTCGTTGGTTTCGCAGCCGAGACTGCCCGGACCGTCAACCGGTGTTGGTTTCTCAGCCCAAGGCTGACCGGACCTCCAACCGGGTGTTGGTTTCTCAGCCCAAGGCTGACCGGACCTCCAACCGGGTGTTGGTTTCTCAGCCCAAGGCTAACCGGACCTCCAACCGGGTGTTGGTTTCTCAGCCAAAGCTGACCCCGGACCTCCAACCGGGTGTTGGTTTCTCAGCCCAAAGCTGACCGGACCTCCGACCGGGATTATAAAAATTTCCCTTCTTAGCCAGAAGGCCGGGATAGGGCAATATGCTTGGAAAGTATGAATAGGCAAGGCGCGGCGTGCGACAGAGTCTGAGGCTTACCAGGGTCCCAACCTAGCAAGTTCAGACTCCCTCCAGGGTGTCCATTCCTGGGGCACATTGCACCATAACCCCCACACTTACTCAGTCTAATAGCCTCGATCCTGGTAGGGCCATGGTTTCCTCTAGATGGATATAACTATCCTCCCAAAGTACTAACAAGCGCAACCTTCCAGTGTGCATTGCATCATTGTACTAAGGTGGCCGGAGCCTTAAACCACCTTTCGAACGATACTACACTTGATCTTAGCCAAAAGGCCGAGAAGCGATAACCAGAATTGGTTTTGGGCCTCGAGTGGCACCCTGGCCTATGCCGGACACATCTTAGGGAGAGAGAGCGAGAGGGAGACAAACCCACGCCTACACAAGACATTTTGTCACCCAAGCCAACCCTTGAAAAGGCTGCTTTGCAGAGCCAAAACAAGAAGAATGGTGCGTTTTGCAGCCGCCGCCCACTGCAATGAATCTGAATAACTCCTCCTTTAGGGCGCAAGCAACTCCCCCTCCCCCTTGCAGTCTTTCCAATTCACGATACAAAAAGACGGACAGGACAGGTTGCCTGACTTTCCGTCACTGCCACCCTTTGCCATCCTTACCCGTAGAAAGCCCTTTCATCATCCCCAAACCCTAATCTTTTCCCTTTCCTTCCCAGCCCCCAAACCCTGCCCTCTGTACCTTTCTCACCACCCGCTTCCCTTCTCCTGTCATCCCCCTACCACCCGGAAAAAAAGAGATTGCCCCCCTCCTTCCACTAGCCCACCCTCCACCCAAAGAACAACTTCTTCTGCGCAGCTTGTTTTCTAGGCAGCAGCGCTATTGTGATGTCATCGGGGGGCATTGTGACAAGCCGCCAGTGTCCGTCTCTTCATGTTGTGCACAGTTCAAACGGAAAATACATCAACAGGCAGACTACAGAAAAGCTTACTATCAAAGGTTAGAGGGGGGCTTTCTCAGAGGGCTTTTTACAGTTTTTCTATTCCCAATTAGCCGTTTAAGTGTACTTATTGAAAGTAGTAATTCTTTCATAGGCCGCCCTTTCTTAGTATTTGACGTTCCTTATATTGCGGTATGAGGCTTCGCAGTAGGTTGCAAACATTCATCACCCATGACTGTCCCCAATTGAGCTCAGAAGCTCAATGTCTATCATGACCTCTCTTTTAGAATGTCCAAGAGCAAGCAAAACTATTCCTCCAGGAGAGGGCGCCAACAGACTACTAAAGAGATCATCATTACTCAAAGAAAACCCCAAAAACCAATGCATGATAGGAATAAACAGGTAACTTTCTTTGGAGTGGAAGCGGAGAGATCGCACCAGAGATGCCAATTCTAGATGTTATCACACCTGTGGTCACTGCAGCAGCAGGTGAATCCACTTTGTCCAAAAGGGATCTATTCCATTCAATTGCAAATGATCTAGATAAGACAGAGAACTGCAGCACGGGGACATAGCCGAGTTGGTCAGGTTGAGTGGTGATGAGTTTGCTATTTGGATGAATAAAGAAAGTCAAAAGTGTGAAAGATAAAAAACAAAAGGAGGAAGTGTGAAAAGTGAATGGGCCAAATTGAGGTGCATATGAAGACGTATGCTTTCTTCCAATTCATTAAATCGGGCTAATATGAATCAGGTGAATTGAGTTCTGCTTTTGGAAACTGGGTTAAGAAGGGGTGCACCGTTCCTGGAGGTACTGCAATACCAGGTCAATGCGTGGAGTGGACAGAGCAAGCTCTTTTTCCATCTCCCTGTTCTAAAAATCCATTTAATATATGGTCCCCAGATAGGGGGACGTATCAGATATTAAACTGATAAGAACAGATTTTGATTTAATGAAGCTTTCCAAAGCACCGCAAAAATGCATGACCGAAGTCACACCAAAAACAGTGCAAAGGCTAGGATTCGTGTGGACCCCTCCGTGAGAAGAGGATCCCCAAAAATCAACCCCGTCCCTCCGAGCCAGAAGGCCACAGCGAGGGTCAGGGATCTTCGGTGCTCCCCCAAGCCGAAGCCTGGTTGAGCCTTGTTGTTGCTCCCAGCGTCCACCGAGGCATCTTACCCAAGTGGAGTAGGGAGCTACTAGTCGTTGGTTTCGCAGCCGAGACTGCCCGGACCGTCAACCGGTGTTGGTTTCTCAGCCCAAGGCTGACCGGACCTCCAACGGGTGTTGGTTTCTCAGCCCAAGGCTGACCGGACCTCCAACCGGGTGTTGGTTTCTCAGCCCAAGGCTAACCGGACCTCCAACCGGGTGTTGGTTTCTCAGCCAAAGCTGACCCGGACCTCCAACCGGGTGTTGGTTTCTCAGCCCAAAGCTGACCGGACTTCCGACCGGGATTATAAAAATTTCCCTTCTTAGCAGAAGGCCAGGATAGGGCAATATGCTTGGAAAGTATGAATAGGCAAGGCGCGGCGTGCGACAGAG
>NW_027443479.1:0-44122 GCF_048569485.1 Anomaloglossus baeobatrachus | reverse complement strand
GACAAGCTTGCATCTGTTATAGTTTTGGAGAAAAATGTGTTCATTTCATGTATGCGCGAAATGCCTTAAAAATGGCTTTAAAATGGATTTGGAGCATGGAGACGATTATCTCGGGATTGCAAGATAACCAAACAAAACTTTTAGTGGATTTCTACTTATTTTATTAAATATCATCTCCACCAAACAGGACAAGCTTGCATCTGTTATAGTTTTGGAGAAAAATGTGTTCATTTCATGTATGCGCGAAATGCCTTAAAAATGGCTTTAAAATGGATTTGGAGCATGGAGACGATTATCTCGGGATTGCAAGATAACCAAACAAAACTTTTAGTGGATTTCTACTTATTTTATTAAATATCATCTCCACCAAACAGGACAAGCTTGCATCTGTTATAGTTTTGGAGAAAAATGTGTTCATTTCATGTATGCGCGAAATGCCTTAAAAATGGCTTTAAAATGGATTTGGAGCATGGAGACGATTATCTCGGGATTGCAAGATAACCAAACAAAACTTTTAGTGGATTTCTACTTATTTTATTAAATATCATCTCCACCAAACAGGACAAGCTTGCATCTGTTATAGTTTTGGAGAAAAATGTGTTCATTTCATGTATGCGCGAAATGCCTTAAAAATGGCTTTAAAATGGATTTGGAGCATGGAGACGATTATCTCGGGATTGCAAGATAACCAAACAAAACTTTTAGTGGATTTCTACTTATTTTATTAAATATCATCTCCACCAAACAGGACAAGCTTGCATCTGTTATAGTTTTGGAGAAAAATGTGTTCATTTCATGTATGCGCGAAATGCCTTAAAAATGGCTTTAAAATGGATTTGGAGCATGGAGACGATTATCTCGGGATTGCAAGATAACCAAACAAAACTTTTAGTGGATTTCTACTTATTTTATTAAATATCATCTCCACCAAACAGGACAAGCTTGCATCTGTTATAGTTTTGGAGAAAAATGTGTTCATTTCATGTATGCGCGAAATGCCTTAAAAATGGCTTTAAAATGGATTTGGAGCATGGAGACGATTATCTCGGGATTGCAAGATAACCAAACAAAACTTTTAGTGGATTTCTACTTATTTTATTAAATATCATCTCCACCAAACAGGACAAGCTTGCATCTGTTATAGTTTTGGAGAAAAATGTGTTCATTTCATGTATGCGCGAAATGCCTTAAAAATGGCTTTAAAATGGATTTGGAGCATGGAGACGATTATCTCGGGATTGCAAGATAACCAAACAAAACTTTTAGTGGATTTCTACTTATTTTATTAAATATCATCTCCACCAAACAGGACAAGCTTGCATCTGTTATAGTTTTGGAGAAAAATGTGTTCATTTCATGTATGCGCGAAATGCCTTAAAAATGGCTTTAAAATGGATTTGGAGCATGGAGACGATTATCTCGGATTGCAAGATAACCAAACAAAACTTTTAGTGGATTTCTACTTATTTTATTAAATATCATCTCCACCAAACAGGACAAGCTTGCATCTGTTATAGTTTTGGAGAAAAATGTGTTCATTTCATGTATGCGCGAAATGCCTTAAAAATGGCTTTAAAATGGATTTGGAGCATGGAGACGATTATCTCGGGATTGCAAGATAACCAAACAAAACTTTTAGTGGATTTCTACTTATTTTATTAAATATCATCTCCACCAAACAGGACAAGCTTGCATCTGTTATAGTTTTGGAGAAAAATGTGTTCATTTCATGTATGCGCGAAATGCCTTAAAAATGGCTTTAAAATGGATTTGGAGCATGGAGACGATTATCTCGGGATTGCAAGATAACCAAACAAAACTTTTAGTGGATTTCTACTTATTTTATTAAATATCATCTCCACCAAACAGGACAAGCTTGCATCTGTTATAGTTTTGGAGAAAAATGTGTTCATTTCATGTATGCGCGAAATGCCTTAAAAATGGCTTTAAAATGGATTTGGAGCATGGAGACGATTATCTCGGGATTGCAAGATAACCAAACAAAACTTTTAGTGGATTTCTACTTATTTTATTAAATATCATCTCCACCAAACAGGACAAGCTTGCATCTGTTATAGTTTTGGAGAAAAATGTGTTCATTTCATGTATGCGCGAAATGCCTTAAAAATGGCTTTAAAATGGATTTGGAGCATGGAGACGATTATCTCGGGATTGCAAGATAACCAAACAAAACTTTTAGTGGATTTCTACTTATTTTATTAAATATCATCTCCACCAAACAGGACAAGCTTGCATCTGTTATAGTTTTGGAGAAAAATGTGTTCATTTCATGTATGCGCGAAATGCCTTAAAAATGGCTTTAAAATGGATTTGGAGCATGGAGACGATTATCTCGGGATTGCAAGATAACCAAACAAAACTTTTAGTGGATTTCTACTTATTTTATTAAATATCATCTCCACCAAACAGGACAAGCTTGCATCTGTTATAGTTTTGGAGAAAAATGTGTTCATTTCATGTATGCGCGAAATGCCTTAAAAATGGCTTTAAAATGGATTTGGAGCATGGAGACGATTATCTCGGGATTGCAAGATAACCAAACAAAACTTTTAGTGGATTTCTACTTATTTTATTAAATATCATCTCCACCAAACAGGACAAGCTTGCATCTGTTATAGTTTTGGAGAAAAATGTGTTCATTTCATGTATGCGCGAAATGCCTTAAAAATGGCTTTAAAATGGATTTGGAGCATGGAGACGATTATCTCGGGATTGCAAGATAACCAAACAAAACTTTTAGTGGATTTCTACTTATTTTATTAAATATCATCTCCACCAAACAGGACAAGCTTGCATCTGTTATAGTTTTGGAGAAAAATGTGTTCATTTCATGTATGCGCGAAATGCCTTAAAAATGGCTTTAAAATGGATTTGGAGCATGGAGACGATTATCTCGGGATTGCAAGATAACCAAACAAAACTTTTAGTGGATTTCTACTTATTTTATTAAATATCATCTCCACCAAACAGGACAAGCTTGCATCTGTTATAGTTTTGGAGAAAAATGTGTTCATTTCATGTATGCGCGAAATGCCTTAAAAATGGCTTTAAAATGGATTTGGAGCATGGAGACGATTATCTCGGGATTGCAAGATAACCAAACAAAACTTTTAGTGGATTTCTACTTATTTTATTAAATATCATCTCCACCAAACAGGACAAGCTTGCATCTGTTATAGTTTTGGAGAAAAATGTGTTCATTTCATGTATGCGCGAAATGCCTTAAAAATGGCTTTAAAATGGATTTGGAGCATGGAGACGATTATCTCGGGATTGCAAGATAACCAAACAAAACTTTTAGTGGATTTCTACTTATTTTATTAAATATCATCTCCACCAAACAGGACAAGCTTGCATCTGTTATAGTTTTGGAGAAAAATGTGTTCATTTCATGTATGCGCGAAATGCCTTAAAAATGGCTTTAAAATGGATTTGGAGCATGGAGACGATTATCTCGGGATTGCAAGATAACCAAACAAAACTTTTAGTGGATTTCTACTTATTTTATTAAATATCATCTCCACCAAACAGGACAAGCTTGCATCTGTTATAGTTTTGGAGAAAAATGTGTTCATTTCATGTATGCGCGAAATGCCTTAAAAATGGCTTTAAAATGGATTTGGAGCATGGAGACGATTATCTCGGGATTGCAAGATAACCAAACAAAACTTTTAGTGGATTTCTACTTATTTTATTAAATATCATCTCCACCAAACAGGACAAGCTTGCATCTGTTATAGTTTTGGAGAAAAATGTGTTCATTTCATGTATGCGCGAAATGCCTTAAAAATGGCTTTAAAATGGATTTGGAGCATGGAGACGATTATCTCGGGATTGCAAGATAACCAAACAAAACTTTTAGTGGATTTCTACTTATTTTATTAAATATCATCTCCACCAAACAGGACAAGCTTGCATCTGTTATAGTTTTGGAGAAAAATGTGTTCATTTCATGTATGCGCGAAATGCCTTAAAAATGGCTTTAAAATGGATTTGGAGCATGGAGACGATTATCTCGGGATTGCAAGATAACCAAACAAAACTTTTAGTGGATTTCTACTTATTTTATTAAATATCATCTCCACCAAACAGGACAAGCTTGCATCTGTTATAGTTTTGGAGAAAAATGTGTTCATTTCATGTATGCGCGAAATGCCTTAAAAATGGCTTTAAAATGGATTTGGAGCATGGAGACGATTATCTCGGGATTGCAAGATAACCAAACAAAACTTTTAGTGGATTTCTACTTATTTTATTAAATATCATCTCCACCAAACAGGACAAGCTTGCATCTGTTATAGTTTTGGAGAAAAATGTGTTCATTTCATGTATGCGCGAAATGCCTTAAAAATGGCTTTAAAATGGATTTGGAGCATGGAGACGATTATCTCGGGATTGCAAGATAACCAAACAAAACTTTTAGTGGATTTCTACTTATTTTATTAAATATCATCTCCACCAAACAGGACAAGCTTGCATCTGTTATAGTTTTGGAGAAAAATGTGTTCATTTCATGTATGCGCGAAATGCCTTAAAAATGGCTTTAAAATGGATTTGGAGCATGGAGACGATTATCTCGGGATTGCAAGATAACCAAACAAAACTTTTAGTGGATTTCTACTTATTTTATTAAATATCATCTCCACCAAACAGGACAAGCTTGCATCTGTTATAGTTTTGGAGAAAAATGTGTTCATTTCATGTATGCGCGAAATGCCTTAAAAATGGCTTTAAAATGGATTTGGAGCATGGAGACGATTATCTCGGGATTGCAAGATAACCAAACAAAACTTTTAGTGGATTTCTACTTATTTTATTAAATATCATCTCCACCAAACAGGACAAGCTTGCATCTGTTATAGTTTTGGAGAAAAATGTGTTCATTTCATGTATGCGCGAAATGCCTTAAAAATGGCTTTAAAATGGATTTGGAGCATGGAGACGATTATCTCGGGATTGCAAGATAACCAAACAAAACTTTTAGTGGATTTCTACTTATTTTATTAAATATCATCTCCACCAAACAGGACAAGCTTGCATCTGTTATAGTTTTGGAGAAAAATGTGTTCATTTCATGTATGCGCGAAATGCCTTAAAAATGGCTTTAAAATGGATTTGGAGCATGGAGACGATTATCTCGGGATTGCAAGATAACCAAACAAAACTTTTAGTGGATTTCTACTTATTTTATTAAATATCATCTCCACCAAACAGGACAAGCTTGCATCTGTTATAGTTTTGGAGAAAAATGTGTTCATTTCATGTATGCGCGAAATGCCTTAAAAATGGCTTTAAAATGGATTTGGAGCATGGAGACGATTATCTCGGGATTGCAAGATAACCAAACAAAACTTTTAGTGGATTTCTACTTATTTTATTAAATATCATCTCCACCAAACAGGACAAGCTTGCATCTGTTATAGTTTTGGAGAAAAATGTGTTCATTTCATGTATGCGCGAAATGCCTTAAAAATGGCTTTAAAATGGATTTGGAGCATGGAGACGATTATCTCGGGATTGCAAGATAACCAAACAAAACTTTTAGTGGATTTCTACTTATTTTATTAAATATCATCTCCACCAAACAGGACAAGCTTGCATCTGTTATAGTTTTGGAGAAAAATGTGTTCATTTCATGTATGCGCGAAATGCCTTAAAAATGGCTTTAAAATGGATTTGGAGCATGGAGACGATTATCTCGGGATTGCAAGATAACCAAACAAAACTTTTAGTGGATTTCTACTTATTTTATTAAATATCATCTCCACCAAACAGGACAAGCTGCTTTGTTTGGTATCTTGCAATCCGAGATAATCGTCTCCATGCTCCAAATCCATTTTAAAGCCATTTTTAAGGCATTTCGCGCATACATGAAATGAACACATTTTTCTCCAAAACTATAACAGATGCAAGCTTGTCCTGTTTGGTGGAGATGATATTTAATAAAATAAGTAGAAATCCACTAAAAGTTTTGTTTGGTTATCTTGCAATCCCGAGATAATCGTCTCCATGCTCCAAATCCATTTTAAAGCCATTTTTAAGGCATTTCGCGCATACATGAAATGAACACATTTTTCTCCAAAACTATAACAGATGCAAGCTTGTCCTGTTTGGTGGAGATGATATTTAATAAAATAAGTAGAAATCCACTAAAAGTTTTGTTTGGTTATCTTGCAATCCCGAGATAATCGTCTCCATGCTCCAAATCCATTTTAAAGCCATTTTTAAGGCATTTCGCGCATACATGAAATGAACACATTTTTCTCCAAAACTATAACAGATGCAAGCTTGTCCTGTTTGGTGGAGATGATATTTAATAAAATAAGTAGAAATCCACTAAAAGTTTTGTTTGGTTATCTTGCAATCCCGAGATAATCGTCTCCATGCTCCAAATCCATTTTAAAGCCATTTTTAAGGCATTTCGCGCATACATGAAATGAACACATTTTTCTCCAAAACTATAACAGATGCAAGCTTGTCCTGTTTGGTGGAGATGATATTTAATAAAATAAGTAGAAATCCACTAAAAGTTTTGTTTGGTTATCTTGCAATCCCGAGATAATCGTCTCCATGCTCCAAATCCATTTTAAAGCCATTTTTAAGGCATTTCGCGCATACATGAAATGAACACATTTTTCTCCAAAACTATAACAGATGCAAGCTTGTCCTGTTTGGTGGAGATGATATTTAATAAAATAAGTAGAAATCCACTAAAAGTTTTGTTTGGTTATCTTGCAATCCCGAGATAATCGTCTCCATGCTCCAAATCCATTTTAAAGCCATTTTTAAGGCATTTCGCGCATACATGAAATGAACACATTTTTCTCCAAAACTATAACAGATGCAAGCTTGTCCTGTTTGGTGGAGATGATATTTAATAAAATAAGTAGAAATCCACTAAAAGTTTTGTTTGGTTATCTTGCAATCCCGAGATAATCGTCTCCATGCTCCAAATCCATTTTAAAGCCATTTTTAAGGCATTTCGCGCATACATGAAATGAACACATTTTTCTCCAAAACTATAACAGATGCAAGCTTGTCCTGTTTGGTGGAGATGATATTTAATAAAATAAGTAGAAATCCACTAAAAGTTTTGTTTGGTTATCTTGCAATCCCGAGATAATCGTCTCCATGCTCCAAATCCATTTTAAAGCCATTTTTAAGGCATTTCGCGCATACATGAAATGAACACATTTTTCTCCAAAACTATAACAGATGCAAGCTTGTCCTGTTTGGTGGAGATGATATTTAATAAAATAAGTAGAAATCCACTAAAAGTTTTGTTTGGTTATCTTGCAATCCCGAGATAATCGTCTCCATGCTCCAAATCATTTTAAAGCCATTTTTAAGGCATTTCGCGCATACATGAAATGAACACATTTTTCTCCAAAACTATAACAGATGCAAGCTTGTCCTGTTTGGTGGAGATGATATTTAATAAAATAAGTAGAAATCCACTAAAAGTTTTGTTTGGTTATCTTGCAATCCCGAGATAATCGTCTCCATGCTCCAAATCCATTTTAAAGCCATTTTTAAGGCATTTCGCGCATACATGAAATGAACACATTTTTCTCCAAAACTATAACAGATGCAAGCTTGTCCTGTTTGGTGGAGATGATATTTAATAAAATAAGTAGAAATCCACTAAAAGTTTTGTTTGGTTATCTTGCAATCCCGAGATAATCGTCTCCATGCTCCAAATCCATTTTAAAGCCATTTTTAAGGCATTTCGCGCATACATGAAATGAACACATTTTTCTCCAAAACTATAACAGATGCAAGCTTGTCCTGTTTGGTGGAGATGATATTTAATAAAATAAGTAGAAATCCACTAAAAGTTTTGTTTGGTTATCTTGCAATCCCGAGATAATCGTCTCCATGCTCCAAATCCATTTTAAAGCCATTTTTAAGGCATTTCGCGCATACATGAAATGAACACATTTTTCTCCAAAACTATAACAGATGCAAGCTTGTCCTGTTTGGTGGAGATGATATTTAATAAAATAAGTAGAAATCCACTAAAAGTTTTGTTTGGTTATCTTGCAATCCCGAGATAATCGTCTCCATGCTCCAAATCCATTTTAAAGCCATTTTTAAGGCATTTCGCGCATACATGAAATGAACACATTTTTCTCCAAAACTATAACAGATGCAAGCTTGTCCTGTTTGGTGGAGATGATATTTAATAAAATAAGTAGAAATCCACTAAAAGTTTTGTTTGGTTATCTTGCAATCCCGAGATAATCGTCTCCATGCTCCAAATCCATTTTAAAGCCATTTTTAAGGCATTTCGCGCATACATGAAATGAACACATTTTTCTCCAAAACTATAACAGATGCAAGCTTGTCCTGTTTGGTGGAGATGATATTTAATAAAATAAGTAGAAATCCACTAAAAGTTTTGTTTGGTTATCTTGCAATCCCGAGATAATCGTCTCCATGCTCCAAATCCATTTTAAAGCCATTTTTAAGGCATTTCGCGCATACATGAAATGAACACATTTTTCTCCAAAACTATAACAGATGCAAGCTTGTCCTGTTTGGTGGAGATGATATTTAATAAAATAAGTAGAAATCCACTAAAAGTTTTGTTTGGTTATCTTGCAATCCCGAGATAATCGTCTCCATGCTCCAAATCCATTTTAAAGCCATTTTTAAGGCATTTCGCGCATACATGAAATGAACACATTTTTCTCCAAAACTATAACAGATGCAAGCTTGTCCTGTTTGGTGGAGATGATATTTAATAAAATAAGTAGAAATCCACTAAAAGTTTTGTTTGGTTATCTTGCAATCCCGAGATAATCGTCTCCATGCTCCAAATCCATTTTAAAGCCATTTTTAAGGCATTTCGCGCATACATGAAATGAACACATTTTTCTCCAAAACTATAACAGATGCAAGCTTGTCCTGTTTGGTGGAGATGATATTTAATAAAATAAGTAGAAATCCACTAAAAGTTTTGTTTGGTTATCTTGCAATCCCGAGATAATCGTCTCCATGCTCCAAATCCATTTTAAAGCCATTTTTAAGGCATTTCGCGCATACATGAAATGAACACATTTTTCTCCAAAACTATAACAGATGCAAGCTTGTCCTGTTTGGTGGAGATGATATTTAATAAAATAAGTAGAAATCCACTAAAAGTTTTGTTTGGTTATCTTGCAATCCCGAGATAATCGTCTCCATGCTCCAAATCCATTTTAAAGCCATTTTTAAGGCATTTCGCGCATACATGAAATGAACACATTTTTCTCCAAAACTATAACAGATGCAAGCTTGTCCTGTTTGGTGGAGATGATATTTAATAAAATAAGTAGAAATCCACTAAAAGTTTTGTTTGGTTATCTTGCAATCCCGAGATAATCGTCTCCATGCTCCAAATCCATTTTAAAGCCATTTTTAAGGCATTTCGCGCATACATGAAATGAACACATTTTTCTCCAAAACTATAACAGATGCAAGCTTGTCCTGTTTGGTGGAGATGATATTTAATAAAATAAGTAGAAATCCACTAAAAGTTTTGTTTGGTTATCTTGCAATCCCGAGATAATCGTCTCCATGCTCCAAATCCATTTTAAAGCCATTTTTAAGGCATTTCGCGCATACATGAAATGAACACATTTTTCTCCAAAACTATAACAGATGCAAGCTTGTCCTGTTTGGTGGAGATGATATTTAATAAAATAAGTAGAAATCCACTAAAAGTTTTGTTTGGTTATCTTGCAATCCCGAGATAATCGTCTCCATGCTCCAAATCCATTTTAAAGCCATTTTTAAGGCATTTCGCGCATACATGAAATGAACACATTTTTCTCCAAAACTATAACAGATGCAAGCTTGTCCTGTTTGGTGGAGATGATATTTAATAAAATAAGTAGAAATCCACTAAAAGTTTTGTTTGGTTATCTTGCAATCCCGAGATAATCGTCTCCATGCTCCAAATCCATTTTAAAGCCATTTTTAAGGCATTTCGCGCATACATGAAATGAACACATTTTTCTCCAAAACTATAACAGATGCAAGCTTGTCCTGTTTGGTGGAGATGATATTTAATAAAATAAGTAGAAATCCACTAAAAGTTTTGTTTGGTTATCTTGCAATCCCGAGATAATCGTCTCCATGCTCCAAATCCATTTTAAAGCCATTTTTAAGGCATTTCGCGCATACATGAAATGAACACATTTTTCTCCAAAACTATAACAGATGCAAGCTTGTCCTGTTTGGTGGAGATGATATTTAATAAAATAAGTAGAAATCCACTAAAAGTTTTGTTTGGTTATCTTGCAATCCCGAGATAATCGTCTCCATGCTCCAAATCCATTTTAAAGCCATTTTTAAGGCATTTCGCGCATACATGAAATGAACACATTTTTCTCCAAAACTATAACAGATGCAAGCTTGTCCTGTTTGGTGGAGATGATATTTAATAAAATAAGTAGAAATCCACTAAAAGTTTTGTTTGGTTATCTTGCAATCCCGAGATAATCGTCTCCATGCTCCAAATCCATTTTAAAGCCATTTTTAAGGCATTTCGCGCATACATGAAATGAACACATTTTTCTCCAAAACTATAACAGATGCAAGCTTGTCCTGTTTGGTGGAGATGATATTTAATAAAATAAGTAGAAATCCACTAAAAGTTTTGTTTGGTTATCTTGCAATCCCGAGATAATCGTCTCCATGCTCCAAATCCATTTTAAAGCCATTTTTAAGGCATTTCGCGCATACATGAAATGAACACATTTTTCTCCAAAACTATAACAGATGCAAGCTTGTCCTGTTTGGTGGAGATGATATTTAATAAAATAAGTAGAAATCCACTAAAAGTTTTGTTTGGTTATCTTGCAATCCCGAGATAATCGTCTCCATGCTCCAAATCCATTTTAAAGCCATTTTTAAGGCATTTCGCGCATACATGAAATGAACACATTTTTCTCCAAAACTATAACAGATGCAAGCTTGTCCTGTTTGGTGGAGATGATATTTAATAAAATAAGTAGAAATCCACTAAAAGTTTTGTTTGGTTATCTTGCAATCCCGAGATAATCGTCTCCATGCTCCAAATCCATTTTAAAGCCATTTTTAAGGCATTTCGCGCATACATGAAATGAACACATTTTTCTCCAAAACTATAACAGATGCAAGCTTGTCCTGTTTGGTGGAGATGATATTTAATAAAATAAGTAGAAATCCACTAAAAGTTTTGTTTGGTTATCTTGCAATCCCGAGATAATCGTCTCCATGCTCCAAATCCATTTTAAAGCCATTTTTAAGGCATTTCGCGCATACATGAAATGAACACATTTTTCTCCAAAACTATAACAGATGCAAGCTTGTCCTGTTTGGTGGAGATGATATTTAATAAAATAAGTAGAAATCCACTAAAAGTTTTGTTTGGTTATCTTGCAATCCCGAGATAATCGTCTCCATGCTCCAAATCCATTTTAAAGCCATTTTTAAGGCATTTCGCGCATACATGAAATGAACACATTTTTCTCCAAAACTATAACAGATGCAAGCTTGTCCTGTTTGGTGGAGATGATATTTAATAAAATAAGTAGAAATCCACTAAAAGTTTTGTTTGGTTATCTTGCAATCCCGAGATAATCGTCTCCATGCTCCAAATCCATTTTAAAGCCATTTTTAAGGCATTTCGCGCATACATGAAATGAACACATTTTTCTCCAAAACTATAACAGATGCAAGCTTGTCCTGTTTGGTGGAGATGATATTTAATAAAATAAGTAGAAATCCACTAAAAGTTTTGTTTGGTTATCTTGCAATCCCGAGATAATCGTCTCCATGCTCCAAATCCATTTTAAAGCCATTTTTAAGGCATTTCGCGCATACATGAAATGAACACATTTTTCTCCAAAACTATAACAGATGCAAGCTTGTCCTGTTTGGTGGAGATGATATTTAATAAAATAAGTAGAAATCCACTAAAAGTTTTGTTTGGTTATCTTGCAATCCCGAGATAATCGTCTCCATGCTCCAAATCCATTTTAAAGCCATTTTTAAGGCATTTCGCGCATACATGAAATGAACACATTTTTCTCCAAAACTATAACAGATGCAAGCTTGTCCTGTTTGGTGGAGATGATATTTAATAAAATAAGTAGAAATCCACTAAAAGTTTTGTTTGGTTATCTTGCAATCCCGAGATAATCGTCTCCATGCTCCAAATCCATTTTAAAGCCATTTTTAAGGCATTTCGCGCATACATGAAATGAACACATTTTTCTCCAAAACTATAACAGATGCAAGCTTGTCCTGTTTGGTGGAGATGATATTTAATAAAATAAGTAGAAATCCACTAAAAGTTTTGTTTGGTTATCTTGCAATCCCGAGATAATCGTCTCCATGCTCCAAATCCATTTTAAAGCCATTTTTAAGGCATTTCGCGCATACATGAAATGAACACATTTTTCTCCAAAACTATAACAGATGCAAGCTTGTCCTGTTTGGTGGAGATGATATTTAATAAAATAAGTAGAAATCCACTAAAAGTTTTGTTTGGTTATCTTGCAATCCCGAGATAATCGTCTCCATGCTCCAAATCCATTTTAAAGCCATTTTTAAGGCATTTCGCGCATACATGAAATGAACACATTTTTCTCCAAAACTATAACAGATGCAAGCTTGTCCTGTTTGGTGGAGATGATATTTAATAAAATAAGTAGAAATCCACTAAAAGTTTTGTTTGGTTATCTTGCAATCCCGAGATAATCGTCTCCATGCTCCAAATCCATTTTAAAGCCATTTTTAAGGCATTTCGCGCATACATGAAATGAACACATTTTTCTCCAAAACTATAACAGATGCAAGCTTGTCCTGTTTGGTGGAGATGATATTTAATAAAATAAGTAGAAATCCACTAAAAGTTTTGTTTGGTTATCTTGCAATCCCGAGATAATCGTCTCCATGCTCCAAATCCATTTTAAAGCCATTTTTAAGGCATTTCGCGCATACATGAAATGAACACATTTTTCTCCAAAACTATAACAGATGCAAGCTTGTCCTGTTTGGTGGAGATGATATTTAATAAAATAAGTAGAAATCCACTAAAAGTTTTGTTTGGTTATCTTGCAATCCCGAGATAATCGTCTCCATGCTCCAAATCCATTTTAAAGCCATTTTTAAGGCATTTCGCGCATACATGAAATGAACACATTTTTCTCCAAAACTATAACAGATGCAAGCTTGTCCTGTTTGGTGGAGATGATATTTAATAAAATAAGTAGAAATCCACTAAAAGTTTTGTTTGGTTATCTTGCAATCCCGAGATAATCGTCTCCATGCTCCAAATCCATTTTAAAGCCATTTTTAAGGCATTTCGCGCATACATGAAATGAACACATTTTTCTCCAAAACTATAACAGATGCAAGCTTGTCCTGTTTGGTGGAGATGATATTTAATAAAATAAGTAGAAATCCACTAAAAGTTTTGTTTGGTTATCTTGCAATCCCGAGATAATCGTCTCCATGCTCCAAATCCATTTTAAAGCCATTTTTAAGGCATTTCGCGCATACATGAAATGAACACATTTTTCTCCAAAACTATAACAGATGCAAGCTTGTCCTGTTTGGTGGAGATGATATTTAATAAAATAAGTAGAAATCCACTAAAAGTTTTGTTTGGTTATCTTGCAATCCCGAGATAATCGTCTCCATGCTCCAAATCCATTTTAAAGCCATTTTTAAGGCATTTCGCGCATACATGAAATGAACACATTTTTCTCCAAAACTATAACAGATGCAAGCTTGTCCTGTTTGGTGGAGATGATATTTAATAAAATAAGTAGAAATCCACTAAAAGTTTTGTTTGGTTATCTTGCAATCCCGAGATAATCGTCTCCATGCTCCAAATCCATTTTAAAGCCATTTTTAAGGCATTTCGCGCATACATGAAATGAACACATTTTTCTCCAAAACTATAACAGATGCAAGCTTGTCCTGTTTGGTGGAGATGATATTTAATAAAATAAGTAGAAATCCACTAAAAGTTTTGTTTGGTTATCTTGCAATCCCGAGATAATCGTCTCCATGCTCCAAATCCATTTTAAAGCCATTTTTAAGGCATTTCGCGCATACATGAAATGAACACATTTTTCTCCAAAACTATAACAGATGCAAGCTTGTCCTGTTTGGTGGAGATGATATTTAATAAAATAAGTAGAAATCCACTAAAAGTTTTGTTTGGTTATCTTGCAATCCCGAGATAATCGTCTCCATGCTCCAAATCCATTTTAAAGCCATTTTTAAGGCATTTCGCGCATACATGAAATGAACACATTTTTCTCCAAAACTATAACAGATGCAAGCTTGTCCTGTTTGGTGGAGATGATATTTAATAAAATAAGTAGAAATCCACTAAAAGTTTTGTTTGGTTATCTTGCAATCCCGAGATAATCGTCTCCATGCTCCAAATCCATTTTAAAGCCATTTTTAAGGCATTTCGCGCATACATGAAATGAACACATTTTTCTCCAAAACTATAACAGATGCAAGCTTGTCCTGTTTGGTGGAGATGATATTTAATAAAATAAGTAGAAATCCACTAAAAGTTTTGTTTGGTTATCTTGCAATCCCGAGATAATCGTCTCCATGCTCCAAATCCATTTTAAAGCCATTTTTAAGGCATTTCGCGCATACATGAAATGAACACATTTTTCTCCAAAACTATAACAGATGCAAGCTTGTCCTGTTTGGTGGAGATGATATTTAATAAAATAAGTAGAAATCCACTAAAAGTTTTGTTTGGTTATCTTGCAATCCCGAGATAATCGTCTCCATGCTCCAAATCCATTTTAAAGCCATTTTTAAGGCATTTCGCGCATACATGAAATGAACACATTTTTCTCCAAAACTATAACAGATGCAAGCTTGTCCTGTTTGGTGGAGATGATATTTAATAAAATAAGTAGAAATCCACTAAAAGTTTTGTTTGGTTATCTTGCAATCCCGAGATAATCGTCTCCATGCTCCAAATCCATTTTAAAGCCATTTTTAAGGCATTTCGCGCATACATGAAATGAACACATTTTTCTCCAAAACTATAACAGATGCAAGCTTGTCCTGTTTGGTGGAGATGATATTTAATAAAATAAGTAGAAATCCACTAAAAGTTTTGTTTGGTTATCTTGCAATCCCGAGATAATCGTCTCCATGCTCCAAATCCATTTTAAAGCCATTTTTAAGGCATTTCGCGCATACATGAAATGAACACATTTTTCTCCAAAACTATAACAGATGCAAGCTTGTCCTGTTTGGTGGAGATGATATTTAATAAAATAAGTAGAAATCCACTAAAAGTTTTGTTTGGTTATCTTGCAATCCCGAGATAATCGTCTCCATGCTCCAAATCCATTTTAAAGCCATTTTTAAGGCATTTCGCGCATACATGAAATGAACACATTTTTCTCCAAAACTATAACAGATGCAAGCTTGTCCTGTTTGGTGGAGATGATATTTAATAAAATAAGTAGAAATCCACTAAAAGTTTTGTTTGGTTATCTTGCAATCCCGAGATAATCGTCTCCATGCTCCAAATCCATTTTAAAGCCATTTTTAAGGCATTTCGCGCATACATGAAATGAACACATTTTTCTCCAAAACTATAACAGATGCAAGCTTGTCCTGTTTGGTGGAGATGATATTTAATAAAATAAGTAGAAATCCACTAAAAGTTTTGTTTGGTTATCTTGCAATCCCGAGATAATCGTCTCCATGCTCCAAATCCATTTTAAAGCCATTTTTAAGGCATTTCGCGCATACATGAAATGAACACATTTTTCTCCAAAACTATAACAGATGCAAGCTTGTCCTGTTTGGTGGAGATGATATTTAATAAAATAAGTAGAAATCCACTAAAAGTTTTGTTTGGTTATCTTGCAATCCCGAGATAATCGTCTCCATGCTCCAAATCCATTTTAAAGCCATTTTTAAGGCATTTCGCGCATACATGAAATGAACACATTTTTCTCCAAAACTATAACAGATGCAAGCTTGTCCTGTTTGGTGGAGATGATATTTAATAAAATAAGTAGAAATCCACTAAAAGTTTTGTTTGGTTATCTTGCAATCCCGAGATAATCGTCTCCATGCTCCAAATCCATTTTAAAGCCATTTTTAAGGCATTTCGCGCATACATGAAATGAACACATTTTTCTCCAAAACTATAACAGATGCAAGCTTGTCCTGTTTGGTGGAGATGATATTTAATAAAATAAGTAGAAATCCACTAAAAGTTTTGTTTGGTTATCTTGCAATCCCGAGATAATCGTCTCCATGCTCCAAATCGCTCCAAATCCATTTTAAAGCCATTTTTAAGGCATTTCGCGCATACATGAAATGAACACATTTTTCTCCAAAACTATAACAGATGCAAGCTTGTCCTGTTTGGTGGAGATGATATTTAATAAAATAAGTAGAAATCCACTAAAAGTTTTGTTTGGTTATCTTGCAATCCCGAGATAATCGTCTCCATGCTCCAAATCCATTTTAAAGCCATTTTTAAGGCATTTCGCGCATACATGAAATGAACACATTTTTCTCCAAAACTATAACAGATGCAAGCTTGTCCTGTTTGGTGGAGATGATATTTAATAAAATAAGTAGAAATCCACTAAAAGTTTTGTTTGGTTATCTTGCAATCCCGAGATAATCGTCTCCATGCTCCAAATCCATTTTAAAGCCATTTTTAAGGCATTTCGCGCATACATGAAATGAACACATTTTTCTCCAAAACTATAACAGATGCAAGCTTGTCCTGTTTGGTGGAGATGATATTTAATAAAATAAGTAGAAATCCACTAAAAGTTTTGTTTGGTTATCTTGCAATCCCGAGATAATCGTCTCCATGCTCCAAATCCATTTTAAAGCCATTTTTAAGGCATTTCGCGCATACATGAAATGAACACATTTTTCTCCAAAACTATAACAGATGCAAGCTTGTCCTGTTTGGTGGAGATGATATTTAATAAAATAAGTAGAAATCCACTAAAAGTTTTGTTTGGTTATCTTGCAATCCCGAGATAATCGTCTCCATGCTCCAAATCCATTTTAAAGCCATTTTTAAGGCATTTCGCGCATACATGAAATGAACACATTTTTCTCCAAAACTATAACAGATGCAAGCTTGTCCTGTTTGGTGGAGATGATATTTAATAAAAT
Organism: Anomaloglossus baeobatrachus; assembly: GCF_048569485.1. Taxonomy (NCBI): domain Eukaryota; kingdom Metazoa; phylum Chordata; class Amphibia; order Anura; family Aromobatidae; genus Anomaloglossus; species Anomaloglossus baeobatrachus. Next base: position 26,923 of record NW_027443479.1, on the reverse strand, counting down.
AAGTAGAAATCCACTAAAAGTTTTGTTTGGTTATCTTGCAATCCCGAGATAATCGTCTCCATGCTCCAAATCCATTTTAAAGCCATTTTTAAGGCATTTCGCGCATACATGAAATGAACACATTTTTCTCCAAAACTATAACAGATGCAAGCTTGTCCTGTTTGGTGGAGATGATATTTAATAAAATAAGTAGAAATCCACTAAAAGTTTTGTTTGGTTATCTTGCAATCCCGAGATAATCGTCTCCATGCTCCAAATCCATTTTAAAGCCATTTTTAAGGCATTTCGCGCATACATGAAATGAACACATTTTTCTCCAAAACTATAACAGATGCAAGCTTGTCCTGTTTGGTGGAGATGATATTTAATAAAATAAGTAGAAATCCACTAAAAGTTTTGTTTGGTTATCTTGCAATCCCGAGATAATCGTCTCCATGCTCCAAATCCATTTTAAAGCCATTTTTAAGGCATTTCGCGCATACATGAAATGAACACATTTTTCTCCAAAACTATAACAGATGCAAGCTTGTCCTGTTTGGTGGAGATGATATTTAATAAAATAAGTAGAAATCCACTAAAAGTTTTGTTTGGTTATCTTGCAATCCCGAGATAATCGTCTCCATGCTCCAAATCCATTTTAAAGCCATTTTTAAGGCATTTCGCGCATACATGAAATGAACACATTTTTCTCCAAAACTATAACAGATGCAAGCTTGTCCTGTTTGGTGGAGATGATATTTAATAAAATAAGTAGAAATCCACTAAAAGTTTTGTTTGGTTATCTTGCAATCCCGAGATAATCGTCTCCATGCTCCAAATCCATTTTAAAGCCATTTTTAAGGCATTTCGCGCATACATGAAATGAACACATTTTTCTCCAAAACTATAACAGATGCAAGCTTGTCCTGTTTGGTGGAGATGATATTTAATAAAATAAGTAGAAATCCACTAAAAGTTTTGTTTGGTTATCTTGCAATCCCGAGATAATCGTCTCCATGCTCCAAATCCATTTTAAAGCCATTTTTAAGGCATTTCGCGCATACATGAAATGAACACATTTTTCTCCAAAACTATAACAGATGCAAGCTTGTCCTGTTTGGTGGAGATGATATTTAATAAAATAAGTAGAAATCCACTAAAAGTTTTGTTTGGTTATCTTGCAATCCCGAGATAATCGTCTCCATGCTCCAAATCCATTTTAAAGCCATTTTTAAGGCATTTCGCGCATACATGAAATGAACACATTTTTCTCCAAAACTATAACAGATGCAAGCTTGTCCTGTTTGGTGGAGATGATATTTAATAAAATAAGTAGAAATCCACTAAAAGTTTTGTTTGGTTATATTGCAATCCCGAGATAATCGTCTCCATGCTCCAAATCCATTTTAAAGCCATTTTTAAGGCATTTCCCCATACATGAAATGAACACATTTTTCTCCAAAACTATAACAGATGCAAGCTTGTCCTGTTTGGTGGAGATGATATTTAATAAAATAAGTAGAAATCCACTAAAAGTTTTGTTTGGTTATCTTGCAATCCCGAGATAATCGTCTCCATGCTCCAAATCCATTTTAAAGCCATTTTTAAGGCATTTCGCGCATACATGAAATGAACACATTTTTCTCCAAAACTATAACAGATGCAAGCTTGTCCTGTTTGGTGGAGATGATATTTAATAAAATAAGTAGAAATCCACTAAAAGTTTTGTTTGGTTATCTTGCAATCCCGAGATAATCGTCTCCATGCTCCAAATCCATTTTAAAGCCATTTTTAAGCATTTTCGCGCATACATGAAAATGAACACTTTTTCTCCAAAACTATAACAGATGCAAGCTTGTCCTGTTTGGTGGAGATGATATTTAATAAAATAAGTAGAAATCCACTAAAAGTTTTGTTTGGTTATATTGCAATCCCGAGATAATCGTCTCCATGCTCCAAATCCATTTTAAAGCCATTTTTAAGGCATTTCGCGCATACATGAAATGAACACATTTTCTCCAAAACTATAACAGATGCAAGCTTGTCCTGTTTGGTGGAGATGATATTTAATAAAATAAGTAGAAATCCACTAAAAGTTTTGTTTGGTTATCTTGCAATCCCGAGATAATCGTCTCCATGCTCCAAATCCATTTTAAAGCCATTTTTAAGGCATTTCGCGCATACATGAAATGAACACATTTTTCTCCAAAACTATAACAGATGCAAGCTTGTCCTGTTTGGTGGAGATGATATTTAATAAAATAAGTAGAAATCCACTAAAAGTTTTGTTTGGTTATCTTGCAATCCCGAGATAATCGTCTCCATGCTCCAAATCCATTTTAAAGCCATTTTTAAGGCATTTCGCGCATACATGAAATGAACACATTTTTCTCCAAAACTATAACAGATGCAAGCTTGTCCTGTTTGGTGGAGATGATATTTAATAAAATAAGTAGAAATCCACTAAAGTTTTGTTTGGTTATCTTGCAATCCCGAGATAATCGTCTCCATGCTCCAAATCCATTTTAAAGCCATTTTTAAGGCATTTCGCGCATACATGAAATGAACACATTTTTCTCCAAAACTATAACAGATGCAAGCTTGTCCTGTTTGGTGGAGATGATATTTAATAAAATAAGTAGAAATCCACTAAAAGTTTTGTTTGGTTATCTTGCAATCCGAGATAATCGTCTCCATGCTCCAAATCCATTTTAAAGCCATTTTTAAGGCATTTCGCGCATACATGAAATGAAACACATTTTTCTCCAAAACTATAACAGATGCAAGCTTGTCCTGTTTGGTGGAGATGATATTTAATAAAATAAGTAGAAATCCACTAAAAGTTTTGTTTGGTTATCTTGCAATCCCGAGATAATCGTCTCCATGCTCAAATCCATTTAAAGCCATTTTTAAGGCATTTCGCGCATACATGAAATGAACACATTTTTCTCCAAAACTATAACAGATGCAAGCTTGTCCTGTTTGGTGGAGATGATATTTAATAAAATAAGTAGAAATCCACTAAAAGTTTTGTTTGGTTATCTTGCAATCCGAGATAATCGTCTCCATGCTCCAAATCCATTTTAAAGCCATTTTTAAGGCATTTCGCGCATACATGAAATGAACACATTTTTCTCCAAAACTATAACAGATGCAAGCTTGTCCTGTTTGGTGGAGATGATATTTAATAAAATAAGTAGAAATCCACTAAAAGTTTTGTTTGGTTATCTTGCAATCCGAGATAATCGTCTCCATGCTCCAAATCCATTTTAAAGCCATTTTTAAGGCATTTCGCGCATACATGAAATGAACACATTTTTCTCCAAAACTATAACAGATGCAAGCTTGTCCTGTTTGGTGGAGATGATATTTAATAAAATAAGTAGAAATCCACTAAAAGTTTTGTTTGGTTATCTTGCAATCCCGAGATAATCGTCTCCATGCTCCAAATCCATTTTAAAGCCATTTTTAAGGCATTTCGCGCATACATGAAATGAACACATTTTTCTCCAAAACTATAACAGATGCAAGCTTGTCCTGTTTGTGGAGATGATATTTAATAAAATAAGTAGAAATCCACTAAAAGTTTTGTTTGGTTATCTTGCAATCCCGAGATAATCGTCTCCATGCTCCAAATCCATTTTAAAGCCATTTTTAAGGCATTTCGCGCATACATGAAATGAACACATTTTTCTCCAAAACTATAACAGATGCAAGCTTGTCCTGTTTGGTGGAGATGATATTTAATAAAATAAGTAGAAATCCACTAAAAGTTTTGTTTGGTTATCTTGCAATCCGAGATAATCGTCTCCATGCTCCAAATCCATTTTAAAGCCATTTTTAAGGCATTTCGCGCATACATGAAATGAACACATTTTTCTCCAAAACTATAACAGATGCAAGCTTGTCCTGTTTGGTGGAGATGATATTTAATAAAATAAGTAGAAATCCACTAAAAGTTTTGTTTGGTTATCTTGCAATCCCGAGATAATCGTCTCCATGCTCCAAATCCTATTTTAAAGCCATTTTTAAGGCATTTCGCGCATACATGAAATGAACACATTTTTCTCCAAAACTATAACAGATGCAAGCTTGTCCTGTTTGGTGGAGATGATATTTAATAAAATAAGTAGAAATCCACTAAAAGTTTTGTTTGGTTATCTTGCAATCCGAGATAATCGTCTCCATGCTCCAAATCCATTTTAAAGCCATTTTAAGGCATTTCGCGCATACATGAAAGAACACATTTTTCTCCAAAACTATAACAGATGCAAGCTTGTCCTGTTTGGTGGAGATGATATTTAATAAAATAAGTAGAAATCCACTAAAAGTTTTGTTTGGTTATCTTGCAATCCCGAGATAATCGTCTCCATGCTCCAAATCCATTTTAAAGCCATTTTTAAGGCATTTCGCGCATACATGAAATGAACACATTTTTCTCCAAAACTATAACAGATGCAAGCTTGTCCTGTTTGGTGGAGATGATATTTAATAAAATAAGTAGAAATCCACTAAAAGTTTTGTTTGGTTATCTTGCAATCCCGAGATAATCGTCTCCATGCTCCAATCCATTTTAAAGCCATTTTTAAGGCATTTCGCGCATACATGAAATGAACACATTTTTCTCCAAACTATAACAGATGCAAGCTTGTCCTGTTTGGTGGAGATGATATTTAATAAAATAAGTAGAAATCCACTAAAAGTTTTGTTTGGTTATCTTGCAATCCCGAGATAATCGTCTCCATGCTCCAAATCCATTTTAAAGCCATTTTTAAGGCATTTCGCGCATACATGAAATGAACACATTTTTCTCCAAAACTATAACAGATGCAAGCTTGTCCTGTTTGGTGGAGATGATATTTAATAAAATAAGTAGAAATCCACTAAAAGTTTTGTTTGGTTATCTTGCAATCCCGAGATAATCGTCTCCATGCTCCAAATCCATTTTAAAGCCATTTTTAAGGCATTTCGCGCATACATGAAATGAACACATTTTTCTCCAAAACTATAACAGATGCAAGCTTGTCCTGTTTGGTGGAGATGATATTTAATAAAATAAGTAGAAATCCACTAAAAGTTTTGTTTGGTTATCTTGCAATCCCGAGATAATCGTCTCCATGCTCCAAATCCATTTTAAAGCCATTTTTAAGGCATTTCGCGCATACATGAAATGAACACATTTTTCTCCAAAACTATAACAGATGCAAGCTTGTCCTGTTTGGTGGAGATGATATTTAATAAAATAAGTAGAAATCCACTAAAAGTTTTGTTTGGTTATCTTGCAATCCCGAGATAATCGTCTCCATGCTCCAAATCCATTTTAAAGCCATTTTTAAGGCATTTCGCGCATACATGAAATGAACACATTTTTCTCCAAAACTATAACAGATGCAAGCTTGTCCTGTTTGGTGGAGATGATATTTAATAAAATAAGTAGAAATCCACTAAAAGTTTTGTTTGGTTATCTTGCAATCCCGAGATAATCGTCTCCATGCTCCAAATCCATTTTAAAGCCATTTTTAAGGCATTTCGCGCTTACATGAAATGAACACATTTTTCTCTCCAAAACTATAACAGATGCAAGCTTGTCCTGTTTGGTGGAGATGATATTTAATAAAATAAGTAGAAATCCACTAAAAGTTTTGTTTGGTTATCTTGCAATCCCGAGATAATCGTCTCCATGCTCCAAATCCATTTTAAAGCCATTTTTAAGGCATTTCGCGCATACATGAAATGAACACATTTTTCTCCAAAACTATAACAGATGCAAGCTTGTCCTGTTTGGTGGAGATGATATTTAATAAAATAAGTAGAAATCCACTAAAAGTTTTGTTTGGTTATCTTGCAATCCCGAGATAATCGTCTCCATGCTCCAAATCCATTTTAAAGCCATTTTTAAGGCATTTCGCGCATACATGAAATGAACACATTTTTCTCCAAAACTATAACAGATGCAAGCTTGTCCTGTTTGGTGGAGATGATATTTAATAAAATAAGTAGAAATCCACTAAAAGTTTTGTTTGGTTATCTTGCAATCCCGAGATAATCGTCTCCATGCTCCAAATCCATTTTAAAGCCATTTTTAAGGCATTTCGCGCATACATGAAATGAACACATTTTTCTCCAAAACTATAACAGATGCAAGCTTGTCCTGTTTGGTGGAGATGATATTTAATAAAATAAGTAGAAATCCACTAAAAGTTTTGTTTGGTTATCTTGCAATCCCGAGATAATCGTCTCCATGCTCCAAATCCATTTTAAAGCCATTTTTAAGGCATTTCGCGCATACATGAAATGAACACATTTTTCTCCAAAACTATAACAGATGCAAGCTTGTCCTGTTTGGTGGAGATGATATTTAATAAAATAAGTAGAAATCCACTAAAAGTTTTGTTTGGTTATCTTGCAATCCCGAGATAATCGTCTCCATGCTCCAAATCCATTTTAAAGCCATTTTTAAGGCATTTCGCGCATACATGAAATGAACACATTTTTCTCCAAAACTATAACAGATGCAAGCTTGTCCTGTTTGGTGGAGATGATATTTAATAAAATAAGTAGAAATCCACTAAAAGTTTTGTTTGGTTATCTTGCAATCCCGAGATAATCGTCTCCATGCTCCAAATCCATTTTAAAGCCATTTTTAAGGCATTTCGCGCATACATGAAATGAACACATTTTTCTCCAAAACTATAACAGATGCAAGCTTGTCCTGTTTGGTGGAGATGATATTTAATAAAATAAGTAGAAATCCACTAAAAGTTTTGTTTGGTTATCTTGCAATCCCGAGATAATCGTCTCCATGCTCCAAATCCATTTTAAAGCCATTTTTAAGGCATTTCGCGCATACATGAAATGAACACATTTTTCTCCAAAACTATAACAGATGCAAGCTTGTCCTGTTTGGTGGAGATGATATTTAATAAAATAAGTAGAAATCCACTAAAAGTTTTGTTTGGTTATCTTGCAATCCCGAGATAATCGTCTCCATGCTCCAAATCCATTTTAAAGCCATTTTTAAGGCATTTCGCGCATACATGAAATGAACACATTTTTCTCCAAAACTATAACAGATGCAAGCTTGTCCTGTTTGGTGGAGATGATATTTAATAAAATAAGTAGAAATCCACTAAAAGTTTTGTTTGGTTATCTTGCAATCCCGAGATAATCGTCTCCATGCTCCAAATCCATTTTAAAGCCATTTTTAAGGCATTTCGCGCATACATGAAATGAACACATTTTTCTCCAAAACTATAACAGATGCAAGCTTGTCCTGTTTGGTGGAGATGATATTTAATAAAATAAGTAGAAATCCACTAAAAGTTTTGTTTGGTTATCTTGCAATCCCGAGATAATCGTCTCCATGCTCCAAATCCATTTTAAAGCCATTTTTAAGGCATTTCGCGCATACATGAAATGAACACATTTTTCTCCAAAACTATAACAGATGCAAGCTTGTCCTGTTTGGTGGAGATGATATTTAATAAAATAAGTAGAAATCCACTAAAAGTTTTGTTTGGTTATCTTGCAATCCCGAGATAATCGTCTCCATGCTCCAAATCCATTTTAAAGCCATTTTTAAGGCATTTCGCGCATACATGAAATGAACACATTTTTCTCCAAAACTATAACAGATGCAAGCTTGTCCTGTTTGGTGGAGATGATATTTAATAAAATAAGTAGAAATCCACTAAAAGTTTTGTTTGGTTATCTTGCAATCCCGAGATAATCGTCTCCATGCTCCAAATCCATTTTAAAGCCATTTTTAAGGCATTTCGCGCATACATGAAATGAACACATTTTTCTCCAAAACTATAACAGATGCAAGCTTGTCCTGTTTGGTGGAGATGATATTTAATAAAATAAGTAGAAATCCACTAAAAGTTTTGTTTGGTTATCTTGCAATCCCGAGATAATCGTCTCCATGCTCCAAATCCATTTTAAAGCCATTTTTAAGGCATTTCGCGCATACATGAAATGAACACATTTTTCTCCAAAACTATAACAGATGCAAGCTTGTCCTGTTTGGTGGAGATGATATTTAATAAAATAAGTAGAAATCCACTAAAAGTTTTGTTTGGTTATCTTGCAATCCCGAGATAATCGTCTCCATGCTCCAAATCCATTTTAAAGCCATTTTTAAGGCATTTCGCGCATACATGAAATGAACACATTTTTCTCCAAAACTATAACAGATGCAAGCTTGTCCTGTTTGGTGGAGATGATATTTAATAAAATAAGTAGAAATCCACTAAAAGTTTTGTTTGGTTATCTTGCAATCCCGAGATAATCGTCTCCATGCTCCAAATCCATTTTAAAGCCATTTTTAAGGCATTTCGCGCATACATGAAATGAACACATTTTTCTCCAAAACTATAACAGATGCAAGCTTGTCCTGTTTGGTGGAGATGATATTTAATAAAATAAGTAGAAATCCACTAAAAGTTTTGTTTGGTTATCTTGCAATCCCGAGATAATCGTCTCCATGCTCCAAATCCATTTTAAAGCCATTTTTAAGGCATTTCGCGCATACATGAAATGAACACATTTTTCTCCAAAACTATAACAGATGCAAGCTTGTCCTGTTTGGTGGAGATGATATTTAATAAAATAAGTAGAAATCCACTAAAAGTTTTGTTTGGTTATCTTGCAATCCCGAGATAATCGTCTCCATGCTCCAAATCCATTTTAAAGCCATTTTTAAGGCATTTCGCGCATACATGAAATGAACACATTTTTCTCCAAAACTATAACAGATGCAAGCTTGTCCTGTTTGGTGGAGATGATATTTAATAAAATAAGTAGAAATCCACTAAAAGTTTTGTTTGGTTATCTTGCAATCCCGAGATAATCGTCTCCATGCTCCAAATCCATTTTAAAGCCATTTTTAAGGCATTTCGCGCATACATGAAATGAACACATTTTTCTCCAAAACTATAACAGATGCAAGCTTGTCCTGTTTGGTGGAGATGATATTTAATAAAATAAGTAGAAATCCACTAAAAGTTTTGTTTGGTTATCTTGCAATCCCGAGATAATCGTCTCCATGCTCCAAATCCATTTTAAAGCCATTTTTAAGGCATTTCGCGCATACATGAAATGAACACATTTTTCTCCAAAACTATAACAGATGCAAGCTTGTCCTGTTTGGTGGAGATGATATTTAATAAAATAAGTAGAAATCCACTAAAAGTTTTGTTTGGTTATCTTGCAATCCCGAGATAATCGTCTCCATGCTCCAAATCCATTTTAAAGCCATTTTTAAGGCATTTCGCGCATACATGAAATGAACACATTTTTCTCCAAAACTATAACAGATGCAAGCTTGTCCTGTTTGGTGGAGATGATATTTAATAAAATAAGTAGAAATCCACTAAAAGTTTTGTTTGGTTATCTTGCAATCCCGAGATAATCGTCTCCATGCTCCAAATCCATTTTAAAGCCATTTTTAAGGCATTTCGCGCATACATGAAATGAACACATTTTTCTCCAAAACTATAACAGATGCAAGCTTGTCCTGTTTGGTGGAGATGATATTTAATAAAATAAGTAGAAATCCACTAAAAGTTTTGTTTGGTTATCTTGCAATCCCGAGATAATCGTCTCCATGCTCCAAATCCATTTTAAAGCCATTTTTAAGGCATTTCGCGCATACATGAAATGAACACATTTTTCTCCAAAACTATAACAGATGCAAGCTTGTCCTGTTTGGTGGAGATGATATTTAATAAAATAAGTAGAAATCCACTAAAAGTTTTGTTTGGTTATCTTGCAATCCCGAGATAATCGTCTCCATGCTCCAAATCCATTTTAAAGCCATTTTTAAGGCATTTCGCGCATACATGAAATGAACACATTTTTCTCCAAAACTATAACAGATGCAAGCTTGTCCTGTTTGGTGGAGATGATATTTAATAAAATAAGTAGAAATCCACTAAAAGTTTTGTTTGGTTATCTTGCAATCCCGAGATAATCGTCTCCATGCTCCAAATCCATTTTAAAGCCATTTTTAAGGCATTTCGCGCATACATGAAATGAACACATTTTTCTCCAAAACTATAACAGATGCAAGCTTGTCCTGTTTGGTGGAGATGATATTTAATAAAATAAGTAGAAATCCACTAAAAGTTTTGTTTGGTTATCTTGCAATCCCGAGATAATCGTCTCCATGCTCCAAATCCATTTTAAAGCCATTTTTAAGGCATTTCGCGCATACATGAAATGAACACATTTTTCTCCAAAACTATAACAGATGCAAGCTTGTCCTGTTTGGTGGAGATGATATTTAATAAAATAAGTAGAAATCCACTAAAAGTTTTGTTTGGTTATCTTGCAATCCCGAGATAATCGTCTCCATGCTCCAAATCCATTTTAAAGCCATTTTTAAGGCATTTCGCGCATACATGAAATGAACACATTTTTCTCCAAAACTATAACAGATGCAAGCTTGTCCTGTTTGGTGGAGATGATATTTAATAAAATAAGTAGAAATCCACTAAAAGTTTTGTTTGGTTATCTTGCAATCCCGAGATAATCGTCTCCATGCTCCAAATCCATTTTAAAGCCATTTTTAAGGCATTTCGCGCATACATGAAATGAACACATTTTTCTCCAAAACTATAACAGATGCAAGCTTGTCCTGTTTGGTGGAGATGATATTTAATAAAATAAGTAGAAATCCACTAAAAGTTTTGTTTGGTTATCTTGCAATCCCGAGATAATCGTCTCCATGCTCCAAATCCATTTTAAAGCCATTTTTAAGGCATTTCGCGCATACATGAAATGAACACATTTTTCTCCAAAACTATAACAGATGCAAGCTTGTCCTGTTTGGTGGAGATGATATTTAATAAAATAAGTAGAAATCCACTAAAAGTTTTGTTTGGTTATCTTGCAATCCCGAGATAATCGTCTCCATGCTCCAAATCCATTTTAAAGCCATTTTTAAGGCATTTCGCGCATACATGAAATGAACACATTTTTCTCCAAAACTATAACAGATGCAAGCTTGTCCTGTTTGGTGGAGATGATATTTAATAAAATAAGTAGAAATCCACTAAAAGTTTTGTTTGGTTATCTTGCAATCCCGAGATAATCGTCTCCATGCTCCAAATCCATTTTAAAGCCATTTTTAAGGCATTTCGCGCATACATGAAATGAACACATTTTTCTCCAAAACTATAACAGATGCAAGCTTGTCCTGTTTGGTGGAGATGATATTTAATAAAATAAGTAGAAATCCACTAAAAGTTTTGTTTGGTTATCTTGCAATCCCGAGATAATCGTCTCCATGCTCCAAATCCATTTTAAAGCCATTTTTAAGGCATTTCGCGCATACATGAAATGAACACATTTTTCTCCAAAACTATAACAGATGCAAGCTTGTCCTGTTTGGTGGAGATGATATTTAATAAAATAAGTAGAAATCCACTAAAAGTTTTGTTTGGTTATCTTGCAATCCCGAGATAATCGTCTCCATGCTCCAAATCCATTTTAAAGCCATTTTTAAGGCATTTCGCGCATACATGAAATGAACACATTTTTCTCCAAAACTATAACAGATGCAAGCTTGTCCTGTTTGGTGGAGATGATATTTAATAAAATAAGTAGAAATCCACTAAAAGTTTTGTTTGGTTATCTTGCAATCCCGAGATAATCGTCTCCATGCTCCAAATCCATTTTAAAGCCATTTTTAAGGCATTTCGCGCATACATGAAATGAACACATTTTTCTCCAAAACTATAACAGATGCAAGCTTGTCCTGTTTGGTGGAGATGATATTTAATAAAATAAGTAGAAATCCACTAAAAGTTTTGTTTGGTTATCTTGCAATCCCGAGATAATCGTCTCCATGCTCCAAATCCATTTTAAAGCCATTTTTAAGGCATTTCGCGCATACATGAAATGAACACATTTTTCTCCAAAACTATAACAGATGCAAGCTTGTCCTGTTTGGTGGAGATGATATTTAATAAAATAAGTAGAAATCCACTAAAAGTTTTGTTTGGTTATCTTGCAATCCCGAGATAATCGTCTCCATGCTCCAAATCCATTTTAAAGCCATTTTTAAGGCATTTCGCGCATACATGAAATGAACACATTTTTCTCCAAAACTATAACAGATGCAAGCTTGTCCTGTTTGGTGGAGATGATATTTAATAAAATAAGTAGAAATCCACTAAAAGTTTTGTTTGGTTATCTTGCAATCCCGAGATAATCGTCTCCATGCTCCAAATCCATTTTAAAGCCATTTTTAAGGCATTTCGCGCATACATGAAATGAACACATTTTTCTCCAAAACTATAACAGATGCAAGCTTGTCCTGTTTGGTGGAGATGATATTTAATAAAATAAGTAGAAATCCACTAAAAGTTTTGTTTGGTTATCTTGCAATCCCGAGATAATCGTCTCCATGCTCCAAATCCATTTTAAAGCCATTTTTAAGGCATTTCGCGCATACATGAAATGAACACATTTTTCTCCAAAACTATAACAGATGCAAGCTTGTCCTGTTTGGTGGAGATGATATTTAATAAAATAAGTAGAAATCCACTAAAAGTTTTGTTTGGTTATCTTGCAATCCCGAGATAATCGTCTCCATGCTCCAAATCCATTTTAAAGCCATTTTTAAGGCATTTCGCGCATACATGAAATGAACACATTTTTCTCCAAAACTATAACAGATGCAAGCTTGTCCTGTTTGGTGGAGATGATATTTAATAAAATAAGTAGAAATCCACTAAAAGTTTTGTTTGGTTATCTTGCAATCCCGAGATAATCGTCTCCATGCTCCAAATCCATTTTAAAGCCATTTTTAAGGCATTTCGCGCATACATGAAATGAACACATTTTTCTCCAAAACTATAACAGATGCAAGCTTGTCCTGTTTGGTGGAGATGATATTTAATAAAATAAGTAGAAATCCACTAAAAGTTTTGTTTGGTTATCTTGCAATCCCGAGATAATCGTCTCCATGCTCCAAATCCATTTTAAAGCCATTTTTAAGGCATTTCGCGCATACATGAAATGAACACATTTTTCTCCAAAACTATAACAGATGCAAGCTTGTCCTGTTTGGTGGAGATGATATTTAATAAAATAAGTAGAAATCCACTAAAAGTTTTGTTTGGTTATCTTGCAATCCCGAGATAATCGTCTCCATGCTCCAAATCCATTTTAAAGCCATTTTTAAGGCATTTCGCGCATACATGAAATGAACACATTTTTCTCCAAAACTATAACAGATGCAAGCTTGTCCTGTTTGGTGGAGATGATATTTAATAAAATAAGTAGAAATCCACTAAAAGTTTTGTTTGGTTATCTTGCAATCCCGAGATAATCGTCTCCATGCTCCAAATCCATTTTAAAGCCATTTTTAAGGCATTTCGCGCATACATGAAATGAACACATTTTTCTCCAAAACTATAACAGATGCAAGCTTGTCCTGTTTGGTGGAGATGATATTTAATAAAATAAGTAGAAATCCACTAAAAGTTTTGTTTGGTTATCTTGCAATCCCGAGATAATCGTCTCCATGCTCCAAATCCATTTTAAAGCCATTTTTAAGGCATTTCGCGCATACATGAAATGAACACATTTTTCTCCAAAACTATAACAGATGCAAGCTTGTCCTGTTTGGTGGAGATGATATTTAATAAAATAAGTAGAAATCCACTAAAAGTTTTGTTTGGTTATCTTGCAATCCCGAGATAATCGTCTCCATGCTCCAAATCCATTTTAAAGCCATTTTTAAGGCATTTCGCGCATACATGAAATGAACACATTTTTCTCCAAAACTATAACAGATGCAAGCTTGTCCTGTTTGGTGGAGATGATATTTAATAAAATAAGTAGAAATCCACTAAAAGTTTTGTTTGGTTATCTTGCAATCCCGAGATAATCGTCTCCATGCTCCAAATCCATTTTAAAGCCATTTTTAAGGCATTTCGCGCATACATGAAATGAACACATTTTTCTCCAAAACTATAACAGATGCAAGCTTGTCCTGTTTGGTGGAGATGATATTTAATAAAATAAGTAGAAATCCACTAAAAGTTTTGTTTGGTTATCTTGCAATCCCGAGATAATCGTCTCCATGCTCCAAATCCATTTTAAAGCCATTTTTAAGGCATTTCGCGCATACATGAAATGAACACATTTTTCTCCAAAACTATAACAGATGCAAGCTTGTCCTGTTTGGTGGAGATGATATTTAATAAAATAAGTAGAAATCCACTAAAAGTTTTGTTTGGTTATCTTGCAATCCCGAGATAATCGTCTCCATGCTCCAAATCCATTTTAAAGCCATTTTTAAGGCATTTCGCGCATACATGAAATGAACACATTTTTCTCCAAAACTATAACAGATGCAAGCTTGTCCTGTTTGGTGGAGATGATATTTAATAAAATAAGTAGAAATCCACTAAAAGTTTTGTTTGGTTATCTTGCAATCCCGAGATAATCGTCTCCATGCTCCAAATCCATTTTAAAGCCATTTTTAAGGCATTTCGCGCATACATGAAATGAACACATTTTTCTCCAAAACTATAACAGATGCAAGCTTGTCCTGTTTGGTGGAGATGATATTTAATAAAATAAGTAGAAATCCACTAAAAGTTTTGTTTGGTTATCTTGCAATCCCGAGATAATCGTCTCCATGCTCCAAATCCATTTTAAAGCCATTTTTAAGGCATTTCGCGCATACATGAAATGAACACATTTTTCTCCAAAACTATAACAGATGCAAGCTTGTCCTGTTTGGTGGAGATGATATTTAATAAAATAAGTAGAAATCCACTAAAAGTTTTGTTTGGTTATCTTGCAATCCCGAGATAATCGTCTCCATGCTCCAAATCCATTTTAAAGCCATTTTTAAGGCATTTCGCGCATACATGAAATGAACACATTTTTCTCCAAAACTATAACAGATGCAAGCTTGTCCTGTTTGGTGGAGATGATATTTAATAAAATAAGTAGAAATCCACTAAAAGTTTTGTTTGGTTATCTTGCAATCCCGAGATAATCGTCTCCATGCTCCAAATCCATTTTAAAGCCATTTTTAAGGCATTTCGCGCATACATGAAATGAACACATTTTTCTCCAAAACTATAACAGATGCAAGCTTGTCCTGTTTGGTGGAGATGATATTTAATAAAATAAGTAGAAATCCACTAAAAGTTTTGTTTGGTTATCTTGCAATCCCGAGATAATCGTCTCCATGCTCCAAATCCATTTTAAAGCCATTTTTAAGGCATTTCGCGCATACATGAAATGAACACATTTTTCTCCAAAACTATAACAGATGCAAGCTTGTCCTGTTTGGTGGAGATGATATTTAATAAAATAAGTAGAAATCCACTAAAAGTTTTGTTTGGTTATCTTGCAATCCCGAGATAATCGTCTCCATGCTCCAAATCCATTTTAAAGCCATTTTTAAGGCATTTCGCGCATACATGAAATGAACACATTTTTCTCCAAAACTATAACAGATGCAAGCTTGTCCTGTTTGGTGGAGATGATATTTAATAAAATAAGTAGAAATCCACTAAAAGTTTTGTTTGGTTATCTTGCAATCCCGAGATAATCGTCTCCATGCTCCAAATCCATTTTAAAGCCATTTTTAAGGCATTTCGCGCATACATGAAATGAACACATTTTTCTCCAAAACTATAACAGATGCAAGCTTGTCCTGTTTGGTGGAGATGATATTTAATAAAATAAGTAGAAATCCACTAAAAGTTTTGTTTGGTTATCTTGCAATCCCGAGATAATCGTCTCCATGCTCCAAATCCATTTTAAAGCCATTTTTAAGGCATTTCGCGCATACATGAAATGAACACATTTTTCTCCAAAACTATAACAGATGCAAGCTTGTCCTGTTTGGTGGAGATGATATTTAATAAAATAAGTAGAAATCCACTAAAAGTTTTGTTTGGTTATCTTGCAATCCCGAGATAATCGTCTCCATGCTCCAAATCCATTTTAAAGCCATTTTTAAGGCATTTCGCGCATACATGAAATGAACACATTTTTCTCCAAAACTATAACAGATGCAAGCTTGTCCTGTTTGGTGGAGATGATATTTAATAAAATAAGTAGAAATCCACTAAAAGTTTTGTTTGGTTATCTTGCAATCCCGAGATAATCGTCTCCATGCTCCAAATCCATTTTAAAGCCATTTTTAAGGCATTTCGCGCATACATGAAATGAACACATTTTTCTCCAAAACTATAACAGATGCAAGCTTGTCCTGTTTGGTGGAGATGATATTTAATAAAATAAGTAGAAATCCACTAAAAGTTTTGTTTGGTTATCTTGCAATCCCGAGATAATCGTCTCCATGCTCCAAATCCATTTTAAAGCCATTTTTAAGGCATTTCGCGCATACATGAAATGAACACATTTTTCTCCAAAACTATAACAGATGCAAGCTTGTCCTGTTTGGTGGAGATGATATTTAATAAAATAAGTAGAAATCCACTAAAAGTTTTGTTTGGTTATCTTGCAATCCCGAGATAATCGTCTCCATGCTCCAAATCCATTTTAAAGCCATTTTTAAGGCATTTCGCGCATACATGAAATGAACACATTTTTCTCCAAAACTATAACAGATGCAAGCTTGTCCTGTTTGGTGGAGATGATATTTAATAAAATAAGTAGAAATCCACTAAAAGTTTTGTTTGGTTATCTTGCAATCCCGAGATAATCGTCTCCATGCTCCAAATCCATTTTAAAGCCATTTTTAAGGCATTTCGCGCATACATGAAATGAACACATTTTTCTCCAAAACTATAACAGATGCAAGCTTGTCCTGTTTGGTGGAGATGATATTTAATAAAATAAGTAGAAATCCACTAAAAGTTTTGTTTGGTTATCTTGCAATCCCGAGATAATCGTCTCCATGCTCCAAATCCATTTTAAAGCCATTTTTAAGGCATTTCGCGCATACATGAAATGAACACATTTTTCTCCAAAACTATAACAGATGCAAGCTTGTCCTGTTTGGTGGAGATGATATTTAATAAAATAAGTAGAAATCCACTAAAAGTTTTGTTTGGTTATCTTGCAATCCCGAGATAATCGTCTCCATGCTCCAAATCCATTTTAAAGCCATTTTTAAGGCATTTCGCGCATACATGAAATGAACACATTTTTCTCCAAAACTATAACAGATGCAAGCTTGTCCTGTTTGGTGGAGATGATATTTAATAAAATAAGTAGAAATCCACTAAAAGTTTTGTTTGGTTATCTTGCAATCCCGAGATAATCGTCTCCATGCTCCAAATCCATTTTAAAGCCATTTTTAAGGCATTTCGCGCATACATGAAATGAACACATTTTTCTCCAAAACTATAACAGATGCAAGCTTGTCCTGTTTGGTGGAGATGATATTTAATAAAATAAGTAGAAATCCACTAAAAGTTTTGTTTGGTTATCTTGCAATCCCGAGATAATCGTCTCCATGCTCCAAATCCATTTTAAAGCCATTTTTAAGGCATTTCGCGCATACATGAAATGAACACATTTTTCTCCAAAACTATAACAGATGCAAGCTTGTCCTGTTTGGTGGAGATGATATTTAATAAAATAAGTAGAAATCCACTAAAAGTTTTGTTTGGTTATCTTGCAATCCCGAGATAATCGTCTCCATGCTCCAAATCCATTTTAAAGCCATTTTTAAGGCATTTCGCGCATACATGAAATGAACACATTTTTCTCCAAAACTATAACAGATGCAAGCTTGTCCTGTTTGGTGGAGATGATATTTAATAAAATAAGTAGAAATCCACTAAAAGTTTTGTTTGGTTATCTTGCAATCCCGAGATAATCGTCTCCATGCTCCAAATCCATTTTAAAGCCATTTTTAAGGCATTTCGCGCATACATGAAATGAACACATTTTTCTCCAAAACTATAACAGATGCAAGCTTGTCCTGTTTGGTGGAGATGATATTTAATAAAATAAGTAGAAATCCACTAAAAGTTTTGTTTGGTTATCTTGCAATCCCGAGATAATCGTCTCCATGCTCCAAATCCATTTTAAAGCCATTTTTAAGGCATTTCGCGCATACATGAAATGAACACATTTTTCTCCAAAACTATAACAGATGCAAGCTTGTCCTGTTTGGTGGAGATGATATTTAATAAAATAAGTAGAAATCCACTAAAAGTTTTGTTTGGTTATCTTGCAATCCCGAGATAATCGTCTCCATGCTCCAAATCCATTTTAAAGCCATTTTTAAGGCATTTCGCGCATACATGAAATGAACACATTTTTCTCCAAAACTATAACAGATGCAAGCTTGTCCTGTTTGGTGGAGATGATATTTAATAAAATAAGTAGAAATCCACTAAAAGTTTTGTTTGGTTATCTTGCAATCCCGAGATAATCGTCTCCATGCTCCAAATCCATTTTAAAGCCATTTTTAAGGCATTTCGCGCATACATGAAATGAACACATTTTTCTCCAAAACTATAACAGATGCAAGCTTGTCCTGTTTGGTGGAGATGATATTTAATAAAATAAGTAGAAATCCACTAAAAGTTTTGTTTGGTTATCTTGCAATCCCGAGATAATCGTCTCCATGCTCCAAATCCATTTTAAAGCCATTTTTAAGGCATTTCGCGCATACATGAAATGAACACATTTTTCTCCAAAACTATAACAGATGCAAGCTTGTCCTGTTTGGTGGAGATGATATTTAATAAAATAAGTAGAAATCCACTAAAAGTTTTGTTTGGTTATCTTGCAATCCCGAGATAATCGTCTCCATGCTCCAAATCCATTTTAAAGCCATTTTTAAGGCATTTCGCGCATACATGAAATGAACACATTTTTCTCCAAAACTATAACAGATGCAAGCTTGTCCTGTTTGGTGGAGATGATATTTAATAAAATAAGTAGAAATCCACTAAAAGTTTTGTTTGGTTATCTTGCAATCCCGAGATAATCGTCTCCATGCTCCAAATCCATTTTAAAGCCATTTTTAAGGCATTTCGCGCATACATGAAATGAACACATTTTTCTCCAAAACTATAACAGATGCAAGCTTGTCCTGTTTGGTGGAGATGATATTTAATAAAATAAGTAGAAATCCACTAAAAGTTTTGTTTGGTTATCTTGCAATCCCGAGATAATCGTCTCCATGCTCCAAATCCATTTTAAAGCCATTTTTAAGGCATTTCGCGCATACATGAAATGAACACATTTTTCTCCAAAACTATAACAGATGCAAGCTTGTCCTGTTTGGTGGAGATGATATTTAATAAAATAAGTAGAAATCCACTAAAAGTTTTGTTTGGTTATCTTGCAATCCCGAGATAATCGTCTCCATGCTCCAAATCCATTTTAAAGCCATTTTTAAGGCATTTCGCGCATACATGAAATGAACACATTTTTCTCCAAAACTATAACAGATGCAAGCTTGTCCTGTTTGGTGGAGATGATATTTAATAAAATAAGTAGAAATCCACTAAAAGTTTTGTTTGGTTATCTTGCAATCCCGAGATAATCGTCTCCATGCTCCAAATCCATTTTAAAGCCATTTTTAAGGCATTTCGCGCATACATGAAATGAACACATTTTTCTCCAAAACTATAACAGATGCAAGCTTGTCCTGTTTGGTGGAGATGATATTTAATAAAATAAGTAGAAATCCACTAAAAGTTTTGTTTGGTTATCTTGCAATCCCGAGATAATCGTCTCCATGCTCCAAATCCATTTTAAAGCCATTTTTAAGGCATTTCGCGCATACATGAAATGAACACATTTTTCTCCAAAACTATAACAGATGCAAGCTTGTCCTGTTTGGTGGAGATGATATTTAATAAAATAAGTAGAAATCCACTAAAAGTTTTGTTTGGTTATCTTGCAATCCCGAGATAATCGTCTCCATGCTCCAAATCCATTTTAAAGCCATTTTTAAGGCATTTCGCGCATACATGAAATGAACACATTTTTCTCCAAAACTATAACAGATGCAAGCTTGTCCTGTTTGGTGGAGATGATATTTAATAAAATAAGTAGAAATCCACTAAAAGTTTTGTTTGGTTATCTTGCAATCCCGAGATAATCGTCTCCATGCTCCAAATCCATTTTAAAGCCATTTTTAAGGCATTTCGCGCATACATGAAATGAACACATTTTTCTCCAAAACTATAACAGATGCAAGCTTGTCCTGTTTGGTGGAGATGATATTTAATAAAATAAGTAGAAATCCACTAAAAGTTTTGTTTGGTTATCTTGCAATCCCGAGATAATCGTCTCCATGCTCCAAATCCATTTTAAAGCCATTTTTAAGGCATTTCGCGCATACATGAAATGAACACATTTTTCTCCAAAACTATAACAGATGCAAGCTTGTCCTGTTTGGTGGAGATGATATTTAATAAAATAAGTAGAAATCCACTAAAAGTTTTGTTTGGTTATCTTGCAATCCCGAGATAATCGTCTCCATGCTCCAAATCCATTTTAAAGCCATTTTTAAGGCATTTCGCGCATACATGAAATGAACACATTTTTCTCCAAAACTATAACAGATGCAAGCTTGTCCTGTTTGGTGGAGATGATATTTAATAAAATAAGTAGAAATCCACTAAAAGTTTTGTTTGGTTATCTTGCAATCCCGAGATAATCGTCTCCATGCTCCAAATCCATTTTAAAGCCATTTTTAAGGCATTTCGCGCATACATGAAATGAACACATTTTTCTCCAAAACTATAACAGATGCAAGCTTGTCCTGTTTGGTGGAGATGATATTTAATAAAATAAGTAGAAATCCACTAAAAGTTTTGTTTGGTTATCTTGCAATCCCGAGATAATCGTCTCCATGCTCCAAATCCATTTTAAAGCCATTTTTAAGGCATTTCGCGCATACATGAAATGAACACATTTTTCTCCAAAACTATAACAGATGCAAGCTTGTCCTGTTTGGTGGAGATGATATTTAATAAAATAAGTAGAAATCCACTAAAAGTTTTGTTTGGTTATCTTGCAATCCCGAGATAATCGTCTCCATGCTCCAAATCCATTTTAAAGCCATTTTTAAGGCATTTCGCGCATACATGAAATGAACACATTTTTCTCCAAAACTATAACAGATGCAAGCTTGTCCTGTTTGGTGGAGATGATATTTAATAAAATAAGTAGAAATCCACTAAAAGTTTTGTTTGGTTATCTTGCAATCCCGAGATAATCGTCTCCATGCTCCAAATCCATTTTAAAGCCATTTTTAAGGCATTTCGCGCATACATGAAATGAACACATTTTTCTCCAAAACTATAACAGATGCAAGCTTGTCCTGTTTGGTGGAGATGATATTTAATAAAATAAGTAGAAATCCACTAAAAGTTTTGTTTGGTTATCTTGCAATCCCGAGATAATCGTCTCCATGCTCCAAATCCATTTTAAAGCCATTTTTAAGGCATTTCGCGCATACATGAAATGAACACATTTTTCTCCAAAACTATAACAGATGCAAGCTTGTCCTGTTTGGTGGAGATGATATTTAATAAAATAAGTAGAAATCCACTAAAAGTTTTGTTTGGTTATCTTGCAATCCCGAGATAATCGTCTCCATGCTCCAAATCCATTTTAAAGCCATTTTTAAGGCATTTCGCGCATACATGAAATGAACACATTTTTCTCCAAAACTATAACAGATGCAAGCTTGTCCTGTTTGGTGGAGATGATATTTAATAAAATAAGTAGAAATCCACTAAAAGTTTTGTTTGGTTATCTTGCAATCCCGAGATAATCGTCTCCATGCTCCAAATCCATTTTAAAGCCATTTTTAAGGCATTTCGCGCATACATGAAATGAACACATTTTTCTCCAAAACTATAACAGATGCAAGCTTGTCCTGTTTGGTGGAGATGATATTTAATAAAATAAGTAGAAATCCACTAAAAGTTTTGTTTGGTTATCTTGCAATCCCGAGATAATCGTCTCCATGCTCCAAATCCATTTTAAAGCCATTTTTAAGGCATTTCGCGCATACATGAAATGAACACATTTTTCTCCAAAACTATAACAGATGCAAGCTTGTCCTGTTTGGTGGAGATGATATTTAATAAAATAAGTAGAAATCCACTAAAAGTTTTGTTTGGTTATCTTGCAATCCCGAGATAATCGTCTCCATGCTCCAAATCCATTTTAAAGCCATTTTTAAGGCATTTCGCGCATACATGAAATGAACACATTTTTCTCCAAAACTATAACAGATGCAAGCTTGTCCTGTTTGGTGGAGATGATATTTAATAAAATAAGTAGAAATCCACTAAAAGTTTTGTTTGGTTATCTTGCAATCCCGAGATAATCGTCTCCATGCTCCAAATCCATTTTAAAGCCATTTTTAAGGCATTTCGCGCATACATGAAATGAACACATTTTTCTCCAAAACTATAACAGATGCAAGCTTGTCCTGTTTGGTGGAGATGATATTTAATAAAATAAGTAGAAATCCACTAAAAGTTTTGTTTGGTTATCTTGCAATCCCGAGATAATCGTCTCCATGCTCCAAATCCATTTTAAAGCCATTTTTAAGGCATTTCGCGCATACATGAAATGAACACATTTTTCTCCAAAACTATAACAGATGCAAGCTTGTCCTGTTTGGTGGAGATGATATTTAATAAAATAAGTAGAAATCCACTAAAAGTTTTGTTTGGTTATCTTGCAATCCCGAGATAATCGTCTCCATGCTCCAAATCCATTTTAAAGCCATTTTTAAGGCATTTCGCGCATACATGAAATGAACACATTTTTCTCCAAAACTATAACAGATGCAAGCTTGTCCTGTTTGGTGGAGATGATATTTAATAAAATAAGTAGAAATCCACTAAAAGTTTTGTTTGGTTATCTTGCAATCCCGAGATAATCGTCTCCATGCTCCAAATCCATTTTAAAGCCATTTTTAAGGCATTTCGCGCATACATGAAATGAACACATTTTTCTCCAAAACTATAACAGATGCAAGCTTGTCCTGTTTGGTGGAGATGATATTTAATAAAATAAGTAGAAATCCACTAAAAGTTTTGTTTGGTTATCTTGCAATCCCGAGATAATCGTCTCCATGCTCCAAATCCATTTTAAAGCCATTTTTAAGGCATTTCGCGCATACATGAAATGAACACATTTTTCTCCAAAACTATAACAGATGCAAGCTTGTCCTGTTTGGTGGAGATGATATTTAATAAAATAAGTAGAAATCCACTAAAAGTTTTGTTTGGTTATCTTGCAATCCCGAGATAATCGTCTCCATGCTCCAAATCCATTTTAAAGCCATTTTTAAGGCATTTCGCGCATACATGAAATGAACACATTTTTCTCCAAAACTATAACAGATGCAAGCTTGTCCTGTTTGGTGGAGATGATATTTAATAAAATAAGTAGAAATCCACTAAAAGTTTTGTTTGGTTATCTTGCAATCCCGAGATAATCGTCTCCATGCTCCAAATCCATTTTAAAGCCATTTTTAAGGCATTTCGCGCATACATGAAATGAACACATTTTTCTCCAAAACTATAACAGATGCAAGCTTGTCCTGTTTGGTGGAGATGATATTTAATAAAATAAGTAGAAATCCACTAAAAGTTTTGTTTGGTTATCTTGCAATCCCGAGATAATCGTCTCCATGCTCCAAATCCATTTTAAAGCCATTTTTAAGGCATTTCGCGCATACATGAAATGAACACATTTTTCTCCAAAACTATAACAGATGCAAGCTTGTCCTGTTTGGTGGAGATGATATTTAATAAAATAAGTAGAAATCCACTAAAAGTTTTGTTTGGTTATCTTGCAATCCCGAGATAATCGTCTCCATGCTCCAAATCCATTTTAAAGCCATTTTTAAGGCATTTCGCGCATACATGAAATGAACACATTTTTCTCCAAAACTATAACAGATGCAAGCTTGTCCTGTTTGGTGGAGATGATATTTAATAAAATAAGTAGAAATCCACTAAAAGTTTTGTTTGGTTATCTTGCAATCCCGAGATAATCGTCTCCATGCTCCAAATCCATTTTAAAGCCATTTTTAAGGCATTTCGCGCATACATGAAATGAACACATTTTTCTCCAAAACTATAACAGATGCAAGCTTGTCCTGTTTGGTGGAGATGATATTTAATAAAATAAGTAGAAATCCACTAAAAGTTTTGTTTGGTTATCTTGCAATCCCGAGATAATCGTCTCCATGCTCCAAATCCATTTTAAAGCCATTTTTAAGGCATTTCGCGCATACATGAAATGAACACATTTTTCTCCAAAACTATAACAGATGCAAGCTTGTCCTGTTTGGTGGAGATGATATTTAATAAAATAAGTAGAAATCCACTAAAAGTTTTGTTTGGTTATCTTGCAATCCCGAGATAATCGTCTCCATGCTCCAAATCCATTTTAAAGCCATTTTTAAGGCATTTCGCGCATACATGAAATGAACACATTTTTCTCCAAAACTATAACAGATGCAAGCTTGTCCTGTTTGGTGGAGATGATATTTAATAAAATAAGTAGAAATCCACTAAAAGTTTTGTTTGGTTATCTTGCAATCCCGAGATAATCGTCTCCATGCTCCAAATCCATTTTAAAGCCATTTTTAAGGCATTTCGCGCATACATGAAATGAACACATTTTTCTCCAAAACTATAACAGATGCAAGCTTGTCCTGTTTGGTGGAGATGATATTTAATAA
Source organism: Anomaloglossus baeobatrachus (assembly GCF_048569485.1). Taxonomy (NCBI): domain Eukaryota; kingdom Metazoa; phylum Chordata; class Amphibia; order Anura; family Aromobatidae; genus Anomaloglossus; species Anomaloglossus baeobatrachus. Next base: position 2,253 of record NW_027443479.1, on the reverse strand, counting down.
AATAAGTAGAAATCCACTAAAAGTTTTGTTTGGTTATCTTGCAATCCCGAGATAATCGTCTCCATGCTCCAAATCCATTTTAAAGCCATTTTTAAGGCATTTCGCGCATACATGAAATGAACACATTTTTCTCCAAAACTATAACAGATGCAAGCTTGTCCTGTTTGGTGGAGATGATATTTAATAAAATAAGTAGAAATCCACTAAAAGTTTTGTTTGGTTATCTTGCAATCCCGAGATAATCGTCTCCATGCTCCAAATCCATTTTAAAGCCATTTTTAAGGCGCATACATGAAATGAACACATTTTTTTCAAAACTATAACAGATGCAAGCTTGTCCTGTTTGGTGGAGATGATATTTAATAAAATAAGTAGAAATCCACTAAAAGTTTTGTTTGGTTATCTTGCAATCCCGAGATAATCGTCTCCATGCTCCAAATCCATTTTAAAGCCATTTTTAAGGCATTTCGCGCATACATGAAATGAACACATTTTTCTCCAAAACTATAACAGATGCAAGCTTGTCCTGTTTGGTGGAGATGATATTTAATAAAATAAGTAGAAATCCACTAAAAGTTTTGTTTGGTTATCTTGCAATCCCGAGATAATCGTCTCCATGCTCCAAATCCATTTTAAAGCCATTTTTAAGGCATTTCGCGCATACATGAAATGAACACATTTTTCTCCAAAACTATAACAGATGCAAGCTTGTCCTGTTTGGTGGAGATGATATTTAATAAAATAAGTAGAAATCCACTAAAAGTTTTGTTTGGTTATCTTGCAATCCCGAGATAATCGTCTCCATGCTCCAAATCCATTTTAAAGCCATTTTTAAGGCATTTCGCGCATACATGAAATGAACACATTTTTCTCCAAAACTATAACAGATGCAAGCTTGTCCTGTTTGGTGGAGATGATATTTAATAAAATAAGTAGAAATCCACTAAAAGTTTTGTTTGGTTATCTTGCAATCCCGAGATAATCGTCTCCATGCTCCAAATCCATTTTAAATCCATTTTTAAGGCATTTCGCGCATACATGAAATGAACACATTTTTCTCCAAAACTATAACAGATGCAAGCTTGTCCTGTTTGGTGGAGATGATATTTAATAAAATAAGTAGAAATCCACTAAAAGTTTTGTTTGGTTATCTTGCAATCCCGAGATAATCGTCTCCATGCTCCAAATCCATTTTAAAGCCATTTTTAAGGCATTTCGCGCATACATGAAATGAACACATTTTTCTCCAAAACTATAACAGATGCAAGCTTGTCCTGTTTGGTGGAGATGATATTTAATAAAATAAGTAGAAATCCACTAAAAGTTTTGTTTGGTTATCTTGCAATCCCGAGATAATCGTCTCCATGCTCCAAATCCATTTTAAAGCCATTTTTAAGGCATTTCGCGCATACATGAAATGAACACATTTTTCTCCAAAACTATAACAGATGCAAGCTTGTCCTGTTTGGTGGAGATGATATTTAATAAAATAAGTAGAAATCCACTAAAAGTTTTGTTTGGTTATCTTGCAATCCCGAGATAATCGTCTCCATGCTCCAAATCCATTTTAAAGCCATTTTTAAGGCATTTCGCGCATACATGAAATGAACACATTTTTCTCCAAAACTATAACAGATGCAAGCTTGTCCTGTTTGGTGGAGATGATATTTAATAAAATAAGTAGAAATCCACTAAAAGTTTTGTTTGGTTATCTTGCAATCCCGAGATAATCGTCTCCATGCTCCAAATCCATTTTAAAGCCATTTTTAAGGCATTTCGCGCATACATGAAATGAACACATTTTTCTCCAAAACTATAACAGATGCAAGCTTGTCCTGTTTGGTGGAGATGATATTTAATAAAATAAGTAGAAATCCACTAAAAGTTTTGTTTGGTTATCTTGCAATCCCGAGATAATCGTCTCCATGCTCCAAATCCATTTTAAAGCCATTTTTAAGGCATTTCGCGCATACATGAAATGAACACATTTTTCTCCAAAACTATAACAGATGCAAGCTTGTCCTGTTTGGTGGAGATGATATTTAATAAAATAAGTAGAAATCCACTAAAAGTTTTGTTTGGTTATCTTGCAATCCCGAGATAATCGTCTCCATGCTCCAAATCCATTTTAAAGCCATTTTTAAGGCATTTCGCGCATACATGAAATGAACACATTTTTCTCCAAAACTATAACAGATGCAAGCTTGTCCTGTTTGGTGGAGATGATATTTAATAAAATAAGTAGAAATCCAC
>NW_027443478.1:0-44127 GCF_048569485.1 Anomaloglossus baeobatrachus | reverse complement strand
GACGGACAGGACAGGTTGCCTGACTTTCCGTCACTGCCACCCTTTGCCATCCTTACCCGTAGAAAGCCCTTTCATCATCCCCAAACCCTAATCTTTTCCCTTTCCTTCCCAGCCCCCAAACCCTGCCCTCTGTACCTTTCTCACCACCCGCTTCCCTTCTCCTGTCATCCCCCTACCACCCGGGAAAAAAAGAGATTGCCCCCTCCTTCCACTAGCCCACCCTCCCACCCAAAGAACAACTTCTTCTGCGCAGCTTGTTTTCTAGGCAGCAGCGCTATTGTGATGTCATCGGGGGGCATTGTGACAAGCCGCCAGTGTTCCGTCTCTTCATGTTGTGCACTGTTCAAACCGAAAATACATCAACAGGCAGGCTACAGAAAAGCTTACTAACAAAGGTTAGAGAGGGGCTTTCTCAGAGGGCTTTTTACAGTTTGTCTATTCCCAATTAGCCGGTTTAGTATACTTAATGAAAGTACTAATTCTTTCATAGGCCGCCCATTCTTAGTATTTGACGTTCAGGTAACAACAGGTAACTTTATTTGGAGTGGAAGCAGAGAGATAACACCAGATGCCAATTGTAGATCCTCTCACACCTGTGGTCACTGCAGCATCTGACTCCACTTTGTCCAAAAGGGATCTATTCCATTCAATTACACATGATCTAGATTAGACTGACAACAAGATACTGCACGGGACATAGCAGAGTTGGTGAAGTTGAGTGGTGATGAGTTTGCTATTTGGATGAATAAAGCAAGTAAAAAGTGTGTTAGATAAAAATTCATTTCAATTCGCTAATCGGGCTAATATGAATCAGGTGAATCGAGTTCTGCTTTTGGAAACTGGGTTAAGAAGGGGTGCACCGTTCCTGGAGGTACTGCAATACCAGGTCAATGCGTGGAGTGGACAGAGCAAGCTCTTTTTCCATCTCCCTGTTCTAAAAATCCATTTAATATATGGTCCCCAGATAGGGGACGTATCAGATATTAAACTGATAAGAACAGATACTACACTTGATCTTAGCCAAAAGGCCGAGAAGCGATAACCAGAATTGGTTTGGGCCTCGAGTGGCACCCTGGCCTATGCCGGACACATCTTAGGGAGAGAGAGCGAGAGGGAGACAAACCCACGCCTACACAAGACATTTTGTCACCCAAGCCAACCCTTGAAAAGGCTGCTTTGCAGAGCAAAAACAAGAAGAATGGTGCGTTTTGCAGCCGCCGCCCACTGCAATGAATCTGAATAACTCCTCCTTTAGGGCGCAAGCAACTCCCCTCCCCCTTGCAGTCTTTCCAATTCACGATACAAAAAGACGGACAGGACAGGTTGCCTGACTTTCCGTCACTGCCACCCTTTGCCATCCTTACCCGTAGAAAGCCCTTTCATCATCCCCAAACCCTAATCTTTTCCCTTTCCTTCCCAGCCCCCAAACCCTGCCCTCTGTACCTTTCTCACCACCCGCTTCCCTTCTCCTGTCATCCCCCTACCACCCGGGAAAAAAAGAGATTGCCCCCTCCTTCCACTAGCCCACCCTCCCACCCAAAGAACAACTTCTTCTGCGCAGCTTGTTTTCTAGGCAGCAGCGCTATTGTGATGTCATCGGGGGGCATTGTGACAAGCCGCCAGTGTTCCGTCTCTTCATGTTGTGCACTGTTCAAACCGAAAATACATCAACAGGCAGGCTACAGAAAAGCTTACTAACAAAGGTTAGAGAGGGGCTTTCTCAGAGGGCTTTTTACAGTTTGTCTATTCCCAATTAGCCGGTTTAGTATACTTAATGAAAGTACTAATTCTTTCATAGGCCGCCCATTCTTAGTATTTGACGTTCAGGTAACAACAGGTAACTTTATTTGGAGTGGAAGCAGAGAGATAACACCAGATGCCAATTGTAGATCCTCTCACACCTGTGGTCACTGCAGCATCTGACTCCACTTTGTCCAAAAGGGATCTATTCCATTCAATTACACATGATCTAGATTAGACTGACAACAAGATACTGCACGGGACATAGCAGAGTTGGTGAAGTTGAGTGGTGATGAGTTTGCTATTTGGATGAATAAAGCAAGTAAAAAGTGTGTTAGATAAAAATTCATTTCAATTCGCTAATCGGGCTAATATGAATCAGGTGAATCGAGTTCTGCTTTTGGAAACTGGGTTAAGAAGGGGTGCACCGTTCCTGGAGGTACTGCAATACCAGGTCAATGCGTGGAGTGGACAGAGCAAGCTCTTTTTCCATCTCCCTGTTCTAAAAATCCATTTAATATATGGTCCCCAGATAGGGGACGTATCAGATATTAAACTGATAAGAACAGATACTACACTTGATCTTAGCCAAAAGGCCGAGAAGCGATAACCAGAATTGGTTTGGGCCTCGAGTGGCACCCTGGCCTATGCCGGACACATCTTAGGGAGAGAGAGCGAGAGGGAGACAAACCCACGCCTACACAAGACATTTTGTCACCCAAGCCAACCCTTGAAAAGGCTGCTTTGCAGAGCAAAAACAAGAAGAATGGTGCGTTTTGCAGCCGCCGCCACACTGCAATGAATCTGAATAACTCCTCCTTTAGGGCGCAAGCAACTCCCCTCCCCCTTGCAGTCTTTCCAATTCACGATACAAAAAGACGGACAGGACAGGTTGCCTGACTTTCCGTCACTGCCACCCTTTGCCATCCTTACCCGTAGAAAGCCCTTTCATCATCCCCAAACCCTAATCTTTTCCCTTTCCTTCCCAGCCCCCAAACCCTGCCCTCTGTACCTTTCTCACCACCCGCTTCCCTTCTCCTGTCATCCCCCTACCACCCGGGAAAAAAAGAGATTGCCCCCTCCTTCCACTAGCCCACCCTCCCACCCAAAGAACAACTTCTTCTGCGCAGCTTGTTTTCTAGGCAGCAGCGCTATTGTGATGTCATCGGGGGGCATTGTGACAAGCCGCCAGTGTTCCGTCTCTTCATGTTGTGCACTGTTCAAACCGAAAATACATCAACAGGCAGGCTACAGAAAAGCTTACTAACAAAGGTTAGAGAGGGGCTTTCTCAGAGGGCTTTTTACAGTTTGTCTATTCCCAATTAGCCGGTTTAGTATACTTAATGAAAGTACTAATTCTTTCATAGGCCGCCCATTCTTAGTATTTGACGTTCAGGTAACAACAGGTAACTTTATTTGGAGTGGAAGCAGAGAGATAACACCAGATGCCAATTGTAGATCCTCTCACACCTGTGGTCACTGCAGCATCTGACTCCACTTTGTCCAAAAGGGATCTATTCCATTCAATTACACATGATCTAGATTAGACTGACAACAAGATACTGCACGGGACATAGCAGAGTTGGTGAAGTTGAGTGGTGATGAGTTTGCTATTTGGATGAATAAAGCAAGTAAAAAGTGTGTTAGATAAAAATTCATTTCAATTCGCTAATCGGGCTAATATGAATCAGGTGAATCGAGTTCTGCTTTTGGAAACTGGGTTAAGAAGGGGTGCACCGTTCCTGGAGGTACTGCAATACCAGGTCAATGCGTGGAGTGGACAGAGCAAGCTCTTTTTCCATCTCCCTGTTCTAAAAATCCATTTAATATATGGTCCCCAGATAGGGGACGTATCAGATATTAAACTGATAAGAACAGATACTACACTTGATCTTAGCCAAAAGGCCGAGAAGCGATAACCAGAATTGGTTTGGGCCTCGAGTGGCACCCTGGCCTATGCCGGACACATCTTAGGGAGAGAGAGCGAGAGGGAGACAAACCCACGCCTACACAAGACATTTTGTCACCCAAGCCAACCCTTGAAAAGGCTGCTTTGCAGAGCAAAAACAAGAAGAATGGTGCGTTTTGCAGCCGCCGCCCACTGCAATGAATCTGAATAACTCCTCCTTTAGGGCGCAAGCAACTCCCCTCCCCCTTGCAGTCTTTCCAATTCACGATACAAAAAGACGGACAGGACAGGTTGCCTGACTTTCCGTCACTGCCACCCTTTGCCATCCTTACCCGTAGAAAGCCCTTTCATCATCCCCAAACCCTAATCTTTTCCCTTTCCTTCCCAGCCCCCAAACCCTGCCCTCTGTACCTTTCTCACCACCCGCTTCCCTTCTCCTGTCATCCCCCTACCACCCGGGAAAAAAAGAGATTGCCCCCTCCTTCCACTAGCCCACCCTCCCACCCAAAGAACAACTTCTTCTGCGCAGCTTGTTTTCTAGGCAGCAGCGCTATTGTGATGTCATCGGGGGGCATTGTGACAAGCCGCCAGTGTTCCGTCTCTTCATGTTGTGCACTGTTCAAACCGAAAATACATCAACAGGCAGGCTACAGAAAAGCTTACTAACAAAGGTTAGAGAGGGGCTTTCTCAGAGGGCTTTTTACAGTTTGTCTATTCCCAATTAGCCGGTTTAGTATACTTAATGAAAGTACTAATTCTTTCATAGGCCGCCCATTCTTAGTATTTGACGTTCAGGTAACAACAGGTAACTTTATTTGGAGTGGAAGCAGAGAGATAACACCAGATGCCAATTGTAGATCCTCTCACACCTGTGGTCACTGCAGCATCTGACTCCACTTTGTCCAAAAGGGATCTATTCCATTCAATTACACATGATCTAGATTAGACTGACAACAAGATACTGCACGGGACATAGCAGAGTTGGTGAAGTTGAGTGGTGATGAGTTTGCTATTTGGATGAATAAAGCAAGTAAAAAGTGTGTTAGATAAAAATTCATTTCAATTCGCTAATCGGGCTAATATGAATCAGGTGAATCGAGTTCTGCTTTTGGAAACTGGGTTAAGAAGGGGTGCACCGTTCCTGGAGGTACTGCAATACCAGGTCAATGCGTGGAGTGGACAGAGCAAGCTCTTTTTCCATCTCCCTGTTCTAAAAATCCATTTAATATATGGTCCCCAGATAGGGGACGTATCAGATATTAAACTGATAAGAACAGATACTACACTTGATCTTAGCCAAAAGGCCGAGAAGCGATAACCAGAATTGGTTTGGGCCTCGAGTGGCACCCTGGCCTATGCCGGACACATCTTAGGGAGAGAGAGCGAGAGGGAGACAAACCCACGCCTACACAAGACATTTTGTCACCCAAGCCAACCCTTGAAAAGGCTGCTTTGCAGAGCAAAAACAAGAAGAATGGTGCGTTTTGCAGCCGCCGCCCACTGCAATGAATCTGAATAACTCCTCCTTTAGGGCGCAAGCAACTCCCCTCCCCCTTGCAGTCTTTCCAATTCACGATACAAAAAGACGGACAGGACAGGTTGCCTGACTTTCCGTCACTGCCACCCTTTGCCATCCTTACCCGTAGAAAGCCCTTTCATCATCCCCAAACCCTAATCTTTTCCCTTTCCTTCCCAGCCCCCAAACCCTGCCCTCTGTACCTTTCTCACCACCCGCTTCCCTTCTCCTGTCATCCCCCTACCACCCGGGAAAAAAAGAGATTGCCCCCTCCTTCCACTAGCCCACCCTCCCACCCAAAGAACAACTTCTTCTGCGCAGCTTGTTTTCTAGGCAGCAGCGCTATTGTGATGTCATCGGGGGGCATTGTGACAAGCCGCCAGTGTTCCGTCTCTTCATGTTGTGCACTGTTCAAACCGAAAATACATCAACAGGCAGGCTACAGAAAAGCTTACTAACAAAGGTTAGAGAGGGGCTTTCTCAGAGGGCTTTTTACAGTTTGTCTATTCCCAATTAGCCGGTTTAGTATACTTAATGAAAGTACTAATTCTTTCATAGGCCGCCCATTCTTAGTATTTGACGTTCAGGTAACAACAGGTAACTTTATTTGGAGTGGAAGCAGAGAGATAACACCAGATGCCAATTGTAGATCCTCTCACACCTGTGGTCACTGCAGCATCTGACTCCACTTTGTCCAAAAGGGATCTATTCCATTCAATTACACATGATCTAGATTAGACTGACAACAAGATACTGCACGGGACATAGCAGAGTTGGTGAAGTTGAGTGGTGATGAGTTTGCTATTTGGATGAATAAAGCAAGTAAAAAGTGTGTTAGATAAAAATTCATTTCAATTCTCTAATCGGGCTAATATGAATCAGGTGAATCGAGTTCTGCTTTTGGAAACTGGGTTAAGAAGGGGTGCACCGTTCCTGGAGGTACTGCAATACCAGGTCAATGCGTGGAGTGGACAGAGCAAGCTCTTTTTCCATCTCCCTGTTCTAAAAATTCATTTAATATATGGTCCCCAGATAGGGGACGTATCAGATATTAAACTGATAAGAACAGATACTACACTTGATCTTAGCCAAAAGGCCGAGAAGCGATAACCAGAATTGGTTTGGGCCTCGAGTGGCACCCTGGCCTATGCCGGACACATCTTAGGGAGAGAGAGCGAGAGGGAGACAAACCCACGCCTACACAAGACATTTTGTCACCCAAGCCAACCCTTGAAAAGGCTGCTTTGCAGAGCAAAAACAAGAAGAATGGTGCGTTTTGCAGCCGCCGCCCACTGCAATGAATCTGAATAACTCCTCCTTTAGGGCGCAAGCAACTCCCCTCCCCCTTGCAGTCTTTCCAATTCACGATACAAAAAGACGGACAGGACAGGTTGCCTGACTTTCCGTCACTGCCACCCTTTGCCATCCTTACCCCGTAGAAAGCCCTTTCATCATCCCCAAACCTAATCTTTTCCCTTTCCTTCCCAGCCCCCAAACCCTGCCCTCTGTACCTTTCTCACCACCCGCTTCCCTTCTCCTGTCATCCCCCTACCACCCCGGGAAAAAAAGAGATTGCCCCCTCCTTCCACTAGCCCACCCTCCCACCCAAAGAACAACTTCTTCTGCGCAGCTTGTTTTCTAGGCAGCAGCGCTATTGTGATGTCATCGGGGGCATTGTGACAAGCCGCCAGTGTTCCGTCTCTTCATGTTGTGCACTGTTCAAACCGAAAATACATCAACAGGCAGGCTACAGAAAAGCTTACTAACAAAGGTTAGAGAGGGGCTTTCTCAGAGGGCTTTTTACAGTTTGTCTATTCCCAATTAGCCGGTTTAGTATACTTAATGAAAGTACTAATTCTTTCATAGGCCGCCCATTCTTAGTATTTGACGTTCAGGTAACAACAGGTAACTTTATTTGGAGTGGAAGCAGAGAGATAACACCAGATGCCAATTGTAGATCCTCTCACACCTGTGGTCACTGCAGCATCTGACTCCACTTTGTCCAAAAGGGATCTATTCCATTCAATTACACATGATCTAGATTAGACTGACAACAAGATACTGCCACGGGACATAGCAGAGTTGGTGAAGTTGAGTGGTGATGAGTTTGCTATTTGGATGAATAAAGCAAGTAAAAAGTGTGTTAGATAAAAATTCATTTCAATTCGCTAATCGGGCTAATATGAATCAGGTGAATCGAGTTCTGCTTTTGGAAACTGGGTTAAGAAGGGGTGCACCGTTCCTGGAGGTACTGCAATACCAGGTCAATGCGTGGAGTGGACAGAGCAAGCTCTTTTTCCATCTCCCTGTTCTAAAAATCCATTTAATATATGGTCCCCAGATAGGGGACGTATCAGATATTAAACTGATAAGAACAGATACTACACTTGATCTTAGCCAAAAGGCCGAGAAGCGATAACCAGAATTGGTTTGGGCCTCGAGTGGCACCCTGGCCTATGCCGGACACATCTTAGGGAGAGAGAGCGAGAGGGAGACAAACCCACGCCTACACAAGACATTTTGTCACCCAAGCCAACCCTTGAAAAGGCTGCTTTGCAGAGCAAAAACAAGAAGAATGGTGCGTTTTGCAGCCGCCGCCCACTGCAATGAATCTGAATAACTCCTCCTTTAGGGCGCAAGCAACTCCCCTCCCCCTTGCAGTCTTTCCAATTCACGATACAAAAAGACGGACAGGACAGGTTGCCTGACTTTCCGTCACTGCCACCCTTTGCCATCCTTACCCGTAGAAAGCCCTTTCATCATCCCCAAACCCTAATCTTTTCCCTTTCCTTCCCAGCCCCCAAACCCTGCCCTCTGTACCTTTCTCACCACCCGCTTCCCTTCTCCTGTCATCCCCCTACCACCCGGGAAAAAAAGAGATTGCCCCCTCCTTCCACTAGCCCACCCTCCCACCCAAAGAACAACTTCTTCTGCGCAGCTTGTTTTCTAGGCAGCAGCGCTATTGTGATGTCATCGGGGGGCATTGTGACAAGCCGCCAGTGTTCCGTCTCTTCATGTTGTGCACTGTTCAAACCGAAAATACATCAACAGGCAGGCTACAGAAAAGCTTACTAACAAAGGTTAGAGAGGGGCTTTCTCAGAGGGCTTTTTACAGTTTGTCTATTCCCAATTAGCCGGTTTAGTATACTTAATGAAAGTACTAATTCTTTCATAGGCCGCCCATTCTTAGTATTTGACGTTCAGGTAACAACAGGTAACTTTATTTGGAGTGGAAGCAGAGAGATAACACCAGATGCCAATTGTAGATCCTCTCACACCTGTGGTCACTGCAGCATCTGACTCCACTTTGTCCAAAAGGGATCTATTCCATTCAATTACACATGATCTAGATTAGACTGACAACAAGATACTGCACGGGACATAGCAGAGTTGGTGAAGTTGAGTGGTGATGAGTTTGCTATTTGGATGAATAAAGCAAGTAAAAAGTGTGTTAGATAAAAATTCATTTCAATTCGCTAATCGGGCTAATATGAATCAGGTGAATCGAGTTCTGCTTTTGGAAACTGGGTTAAGAAGGGGTGCACCGTTCCTGGAGGTACTGCAATACCAGGTCAATGCGTGGAGTGGACAGAGCAAGCTCTTTTTCCATCTCCCTGTTCTAAAAATCCATTTAATATATGGTCCCCAGATAGGGGACGTATCAGATATTAAACTGATAAGAACAGATACTACACTTGATCTTAGCCAAAAGGCCGAGAAGCGATAACCAGAATTGGTTTGGGCCTCGAGTGGCACCCTGGCCTATGCCGGACACATCTTAGGGAGAGAGAGCGAGAGGGAGACAAACCCACGCCTACACAAGACATTTTGTCACCCAAGCCAACCCTTGAAAAGGCTGCTTTGCAGAGCAAAAACAAGAAGAATGGTGCGTTTTGCAGCCGCCGCCCACTGCAATGAATCTGAATAACTCCTCCTTTAGGGCGCAAGCAACTCCCCTCCCCCTTGCAGTCTTTCCAATTCACGATACAAAAAGACGGACAGGACAGGTTGCCTGACTTTCCGTCACTGCCACCCTTTGCCATCCTTACCCGTAGAAAGCCCTTTCATCATCCCCAAACCCTAATCTTTTCCCTTTCCTTCCCAGCCCCCAAACCCTGCCCTCTGTACCTTTCTCACCACCCGCTTCCCTTCTCCTGTCATCCCCCTACCACCCGGGAAAAAAAGAGATTGCCCCCTCCTTCCACTAGCCCACCCTCCCACCCAAAGAACAACTTCTTCTGCGCAGCTTGTTTTCTAGGCAGCAGCGCTATTGTGATGTCATCGGGGGGCATTGTGACAAGCCGCCAGTGTTCCGTCTCTTCATGTTGTGCACTGTTCAAACCGAAAATACATCAACAGGCAGGCTACAGAAAAGCTTACTAACAAAGGTTAGAGAGGGGCTTTCTCAGAGGGCTTTTTACAGTTTGTCTATTCCCAATTAGCCGGTTTAGTATACTTAATGAAAGTACTAATTCTTTCATAGGCCGCCCATTCTTAGTATTTGACGTTCAGGTAACAACAGGTAACTTTATTTGGAGTGGAAGCAGAGAGATAACACCAGATGCCAATTGTAGATCCTCTCACACCTGTGGTCACTGCAGCATCTGACTCCACTTTGTCCAAAAGGGATCTATTCCATTCAATTACACATGATCTAGATTAGACTGACAACAAGATACTGCACGGGACATAGCAGAGTTGGTGAAGTTGAGTGGTGATGAGTTTGCTATTTGGATGAATAAAGCAAGTAAAAAGTGTGTTAGATAAAAATTCATTTCAATTCGCTAATCGGGCTAATATGAATCAGGTGAATCGAGTTCTGCTTTTGGAAACTGGGTTAAGAAGGGGTGCACCGTTCCTGGAGGTACTGCAATACCAGGTCAATGCGTGGAGTGGACAGAGCAAGCTCTTTTTCCATCTCCCTGTTCTAAAAATCCATTTAATATATGGTCCCCAGATAGGGGACGTATCAGATATTAAACTGATAAGAACAGATACTACACTTGATCTTAGCCAAAAGGCCGAGAAGCGATAACCAGAATTGGTTTGGGCCTCGAGTGGCACCCTGGCCTATGCCGGACACATCTTAGGGAGAGAGAGCGAGAGGGAGACAAACCCACGCCTACACAAGACATTTTGTCACCCAAGCCAACCCTTGAAAAGGCTGCTTTGCAGAGCAAAAACAAGAAGAATGGTGCGTTTTGCAGCCGCCGCCCACTGCAATGAATCTGAATAACTCCTCCTTTAGGGCGCAAGCAACTCCCCTCCCCCTTGCAGTCTTTCCAATTCACGATACAAAAAGACGGACAGGACAGGTTGCCTGACTTTCCGTCACTGCCACCCTTTGCCATCCTTACCCGTAGAAAGCCCTTTCATCATCCCCAAACCCTAATCTTTTCCCTTTCCTTCCCAGCCCCCAAACCCTGCCCTCTGTACCTTTCTCACCACCCGCTTCCCTTCTCCTGTCATCCCCCTACCACCCGGGAAAAAAAGAGATTGCCCCCTCCTTCCACTAGCCCACCCTCCCACCCAAAGAACAACTTCTTCTGCGCAGCTTGTTTTCTAGGCAGCAGCGCTATTGTGATGTCATCGGGGGGCATTGTGACAAGCCGCCAGTGTTCCGTCTCTTCATGTTGTGCACTGTTCAAACCGAAAATACATCAACAGGCAGGCTACAGAAAAGCTTACTAACAAAGGTTAGAGAGGGGCTTTCTCAGAGGGCTTTTTACAGTTTGTCTATTCCCAATTAGCCGGTTTAGTATACTTAATGAAAGTACTAATTCTTTCATAGGCCGCCCATTCTTAGTATTTGACGTTCAGGTAACAACAGGTAACTTTATTTGGAGTGGAAGCAGAGAGATAACACCAGATGCCAATTGTAGATCCTCTCACACCTGTGGTCACTGCAGCATCTGACTCCACTTTGTCCAAAAGGGATCTATTCCATTCAATTACACATGATCTAGATTAGACTGACAACAAGATACTGCACGGGACATAGCAGAGTTGGTGAAGTTGAGTGGTGATGAGTTTGCTATTTGGATGAATAAAGCAAGTAAAAAGTGTGTTAGATAAAAATTCATTTCAATTCGCTAATCGGGCTAATATGAATCAGGTGAATCGAGTTCTGCTTTTGGAAACTGGGTTAAGAAGGGGTGCACCGTTCCTGGAGGTACTGCAATACCAGGTCAATGCGTGGAGTGGACAGAGCAAGCTCTTTTTCCATCTCCCTGTTCTAAAAATCCATTTAATATATGGTCCCCAGATAGGGGACGTATCAGATATTAAACTGATAAGAACAGATACTACACTTGATCTTAGCCAAAAGGCCGAGAAGCGATAACCAGAATTGGTTTGGGCCTCGAGTGGCACCCTGGCCTATGCCGGACACATCTTAGGGAGAGAGAGCGAGAGGGAGACAAACCCACGCCTACACAAGACATTTTGTCACCCAAGCCAACCCTTGAAAAGGCTGCTTTGCAGAGCAAAAACAAGAAGAATGGTGCGTTTTGCAGCCGCCGCCCACTGCAATGAATCTGAATAACTCCTCCTTTAGGGCGCAAGCAACTCCCCTCCCCCTTGCAGTCTTTCCAATTCACGATACAAAAAGACGGACAGGACAGGTTGCCTGACTTTCCGTCACTGCCACCCTTTGCCATCCTTACCCGTAGAAAGCCCTTTCATCATCCCCAAACCCTAATCTTTTCCCTTTCCTTCCCAGCCCCCAAACCCTGCCCTCTGTACCTTTCTCACCACCCGCTTCCCTTCTCCTGTCATCCCCCTACCACCCGGGAAAAAAAGAGATTGCCCCCTCCTTCCACTAGCCCACCCTCCCACCCAAAGAACAACTTCTTCTGCGCAGCTTGTTTTCTAGGCAGCAGCGCTATTGTGATGTCATCGGGGGGCATTGTGACAAGCCGCCAGTGTTCCGTCTCTTCATGTTGTGCACTGTTCAAACCGAAAATACATCAACAGGCAGGCTACAGAAAAGCTTACTAACAAAGGTTAGAGAGGGGCTTTCTCAGAGGGCTTTTTACAGTTTGTCTATTCCCAATTAGCCGGTTTAGTATACTTAATGAAAGTACTAATTCTTTCATAGGCCGCCCATTCTTAGTATTTGACGTTCAGGTAACAACAGGTAACTTTATTTGGAGTGGAAGCAGAGAGATAACACCAGATGCCAATTGTAGATCCTCTCACACCTGTGGTCACTGCAGCATCTGACTCCACTTTGTCCAAAAGGGATCTATTCCATTCAATTACACATGATCTAGATTAGACTGACAACAAGATACTGCACGGGACATAGCAGAGTTGGTGAAGTTGAGTGGTGATGAGTTTGCTATTTGGATGAATAAAGCAAGTAAAAAGTGTGTTAGATAAAAATTCATTTCAATTCGCTAATCGGGCTAATATGAATCAGGTGAATCGAGTTCTGCTTTTGGAAACTGGGTTAAGAAGGGGTGCACCGTTCCTGGAGGTACTGCAATACCAGGTCAATGCGTGGAGTGGACAGAGCAAGCTCTTTTTCCATCTCCCTGTTCTAAAAATCCATTTAATATATGGTCCCCAGATAGGGGACGTATCAGATATTAAACTGATAAGAACAGATACTACACTTGATCTTAGCCAAAAGGCCGAGAAGCGATAACCAGAATTGGTTTGGGCCTCGAGTGGCACCCTGGCCTATGCCGGACACATCTTAGGGAGAGAGAGCGAGAGGGAGACAAACCCACGCCTACACAAGACATTTTGTCACCCAAGCCAACCCTTGAAAAGGCTGCTTTGCAGAGCAAAAACAAGAAGAATGGTGCGTTTTGCAGCCGCCGCCCACTGCAATGAATCTGAATAACTCCTCCTTTAGGGCGCAAGCAACTCCCCTCCCCCTTGCAGTCTTTCCAATTCACGATACAAAAAGACGGACAGGACAGGTTGCCTGACTTTCCGTCACTGCCACCCTTTGCCATCCTTACCCGTAGAAAGCCCTTTCATCATCCCCAAACCCTAATCTTTTCCCTTTCCTTCCCAGCCCCCAAACCCTGCCCTCTGTACCTTTCTCACCACCCGCTTCCCTTCTCCTGTCATCCCCCTACCACCCGGGAAAAAAAGAGATTGCCCCCTCCTTCCACTAGCCCACCCTCCCACCCAAAGAACAACTTCTTCTGCGCAGCTTGTTTTCTAGGCAGCAGCGCTATTGTGATGTCATCGGGGGGCATTGTGACAAGCCGCCAGTGTTCCGTCTCTTCATGTTGTGCACTGTTCAAACCGAAAATACATCAACAGGCAGGCTACAGAAAAGCTTACTAACAAAGGTTAGAGAGGGGCTTTCTCAGAGGGCTTTTTACAGTTTGTCTATTCCCAATTAGCCGGTTTAGTATACTTAATGAAAGTACTAATTCTTTCATAGGCCGCCCATTCTTAGTATTTGACGTTCAGGTAACAACAGGTAACTTTATTTGGAGTGGAAGCAGAGAGATAACACCAGATGCCAATTGTAGATCCTCTCACACCTGTGGTCACTGCAGCATCTGACTCCACTTTGTCCAAAAGGGATCTATTCCATTCAATTACACATGATCTAGATTAGACTGACAACAAGATACTGCACGGGACATAGCAGAGTTGGTGAAGTTGAGTGGTGATGAGTTTGCTATTTGGATGAATAAAGCAAGTAAAAAGTGTGTTAGATAAAAATTCATTTCAATTCGCTAATCGGGCTAATATGAATCAGGTGAATCGAGTTCTGCTTTTGGAAACTGGGTTAAGAAGGGGTGCACCGTTCCTGGAGGTACTGCAATACCAGGTCAATGCGTGGAGTGGACAGAGCAAGCTCTTTTTCCATCTCCCTGTTCTAAAAATCCATTTAATATATGGTCCCCAGATAGGGGACGTATCAGATATTAAACTGATAAGAACAGATACTACACTTGATCTTAGCCAAAAGGCCGAGAAGCGATAACCAGAATTGGTTTGGGCCTCGAGTGGCACCCTGGCCTATGCCGGACACATCTTAGGGAGAGAGAGCGAGAGGGAGACAAACCCACGCCTACACAAGACATTTTGTCACCCAAGCCAACCCTTGAAAAGGCTGCTTTGCAGAGCAAAAACAAGAAGAATGGTGCGTTTTGCAGCCGCCGCCCACTGCAATGAATCTGAATAACTCCTCCTTTAGGGCGCAAGCAACTCCCCTCCCCCTTGCAGTCTTTCCAATTCACGATACAAAAAGACGGACAGGACAGGTTGCCTGACTTTCCGTCACTGCCACCCTTTGCCATCCTTACCCGTAGAAAGCCCTTTCATCATCCCCAAACCCTAATCTTTTCCCTTTCCTTCCCAGCCCCCAAACCCTGCCCTCTGTACCTTTCTCACCACCCGCTTCCCTTCTCCTGTCATCCCCCTACCACCCGGGAAAAAAAGAGATTGCCCCCTCCTTCCACTAGCCCACCCTCCCACCCAAAGAACAACTTCTTCTGCGCAGCTTGTTTTCTAGGCAGCAGCGCTATTGTGATGTCATCGGGGGGCATTGTGACAAGCCGCCAGTGTTCCGTCTCTTCATGTTGTGCACTGTTCAAACCGAAAATACATCAACAGGCAGGCTACAGAAAAGCTTACTAACAAAGGTTAGAGAGGGGCTTTCTCAGAGGGCTTTTTACAGTTTGTCTATTCCCAATTAGCCGGTTTAGTATACTTAATGAAAGTACTAATTCTTTCATAGGCCGCCCATTCTTAGTATTTGACGTTCAGGTAACAACAGGTAACTTTATTTGGAGTGGAAGCAGAGAGATAACACCAGATGCCAATTGTAGATCCTCTCACACCTGTGGTCACTGCAGCATCTGACTCCACTTTGTCCAAAAGGGATCTATTCCATTCAATTACACATGATCTAGATTAGACTGACAACAAGATACTGCACGGGACATAGCAGAGTTGGTGAAGTTGAGTGGTGATGAGTTTGCTATTTGGATGAATAAAGCAAGTAAAAAGTGTGTTAGATAAAAATTCATTTCAATTCGCTAATCGGGCTAATATGAATCAGGTGAATCGAGTTCTGCTTTTGGAAACTGGGTTAAGAAGGGGTGCACCGTTCCTGGAGGTACTGCAATACCAGGTCAATGCGTGGAGTGGACAGAGCAAGCTCTTTTTCCATCTCCCTGTTCTAAAAATCCATTTAATATATGGTCCCCAGATAGGGGACGTATCAGATATTAAACTGATAAGAACAGATACTACACTTGATCTTAGCCAAAAGGCCGAGAAGCGATAACCAGAATTGGTTTGGGCCTCGAGTGGCACCCTGGCCTATGCCGGACACATCTTAGGGAGAGAGAGCGAGAGGGAGACAAACCCACGCCTACACAAGACATTTTGTCACCCAAGCCAACCCTTGAAAAGGCTGCTTTGCAGAGCAAAAACAAGAAGAATGGTGCGTTTTGCAGCCGCCGCCCACTGCAATGAATCTGAATAACTCCTCCTTTAGGGCGCAAGCAACTCCCCTCCCCCTTGCAGTCTTTCCAATTCACGATACAAAAAGACGGACAGGACAGGTTGCCTGACTTTCCGTCACTGCCACCCTTTGCCATCCTTACCCGTAGAAAGCCCTTTCATCATCCCCAAACCCTAATCTTTTCCCTTTCCTTCCCAGCCCCCAAACCCTGCCCTCTGTACCTTTCTCACCACCCGCTTCCCTTCTCCTGTCATCCCCCTACCACCCGGGAAAAAAAGAGATTGCCCCCTCCTTCCACTAGCCCACCCTCCCACCCAAAGAACAACTTCTTCTGCGCAGCTTGTTTTCTAGGCAGCAGCGCTATTGTGATGTCATCGGGGGGCATTGTGACAAGCCGCCAGTGTTCCGTCTCTTCATGTTGTGCACTGTTCAAACCGAAAATACATCAACAGGCAGGCTACAGAAAAGCTTACTAACAAAGGTTAGAGAGGGGCTTTCTCAGAGGGCTTTTTACAGTTTGTCTATTCCCAATTAGCCGGTTTAGTATACTTAATGAAAGTACTAATTCTTTCATAGGCCGCCCATTCTTAGTATTTGACGTTCAGGTAACAACAGGTAACTTTATTTGGAGTGGAAGCAGAGAGATAACACCAGATGCCAATTGTAGATCCTCTCACACCTGTGGTCACTGCAGCATCTGACTCCACTTTGTCCAAAAGGGATCTATTCCATTCAATTACACATGATCTAGATTAGACTGACAACAAGATACTGCACGGGACATAGCAGAGTTGGTGAAGTTGAGTGGTGATGAGTTTGCTATTTGGATGAATAAAGCAAGTAAAAAGTGTGTTAGATAAAAATTCATTTCAATTCGCTAATCGGGCTAATATGAATCAGGTGAATCGAGTTCTGCTTTTGGAAACTGGGTTAAGAAGGGGTGCACCGTTCCTGGAGGTACTGCAATACCAGGTCAATGCGTGGAGTGGACAGAGCAAGCTCTTTTTCCATCTCCCTGTTCTAAAAATCCATTTAATATATGGTCCCCAGATAGGGGACGTATCAGATATTAAACTGATAAGAACAGATACTACACTTGATCTTAGCCAAAAGGCCGAGAAGCGATAACCAGAATTGGTTTGGGCCTCGAGTGGCACCCTGGCCTATGCCGGACACATCTTAGGGAGAGAGAGCGAGAGGGAGACAAACCCACGCCTACACAAGACATTTTGTCACCCAAGCCAACCCTTGAAAAGGCTGCTTTGCAGAGCAAAAACAAGAAGAATGGTGCGTTTTGCAGCCGCCGCCCACTGCAATGAATCTGAATAACTCCTCCTTTAGGGCGCAAGCAACTCCCCTCCCCCTTGCAGTCTTTCCAATTCACGATACAAAAAGACGGACAGGACAGGTTGCCTGACTTTCCGTCACTGCCACCCTTTGCCATCCTTACCCGTAGAAAGCCCTTTCATCATCCCCAAACCCTAATCTTTTCCCTTTCCTTCCCAGCCCCCAAACCCTGCCCTCTGTACCTTTCTCACCACCCGCTTCCCTTCTCCTGTCATCCCCCTACCACCCGGGAAAAAAAGAGATTGCCCCCTCCTTCCACTAGCCCACCCTCCCACCCAAAGAACAACTTCTTCTGCGCAGCTTGTTTTCTAGGCAGCAGCGCTATTGTGATGTCATCGGGGGGCATTGTGACAAGCCGCCAGTGTTCCGTCTCTTCATGTTGTGCACTGTTCAAACCGAAAATACATCAACAGGCAGGCTACAGAAAAGCTTACTAACAAAGGTTAGAGAGGGGCTTTCTCAGAGGGCTTTTTACAGTTTGTCTATTCCCAATTAGCCGGTTTAGTATACTTAATGAAAGTACTAATTCTTTCATAGGCCGCCCATTCTTAGTATTTGACGTTCAGGTAACAACAGGTAACTTTATTTGGAGTGGAAGCAGAGAGATAACACCAGATGCCAATTGTAGATCCTCTCACACCTGTGGTCACTGCAGCATCTGACTCCACTTTGTCCAAAAGGGATCTATTCCATTCAATTACACATGATCTAGATTAGACTGACAACAAGATACTGCACGGGACATAGCAGAGTTGGTGAAGTTGAGTGGTGATGAGTTTGCTATTTGGATGAATAAAGCAAGTAAAAAGTGTGTTAGATAAAAATTCATTTCAATTCGCTAATCGGGCTAATATGAATCAGGTGAATCGAGTTCTGCTTTTGGAAACTGGGTTAAGAAGGGGTGCACCGTTCCTGGAGGTACTGCAATACCAGGTCAATGCGTGGAGTGGACAGAGCAAGCTCTTTTTCCATCTCCCTGTTCTAAAAATCCATTTAATATATGGTCCCCAGATAGGGGACGTATCAGATATTAAACTGATAAGAACAGATACTACACTTGATCTTAGCCAAAAGGCCGAGAAGCGATAACCAGAATTGGTTTGGGCCTCGAGTGGCACCCTGGCCTATGCCGGACACATCTTAGGGAGAGAGAGCGAGAGGGAGACAAACCCACGCCTACACAAGACATTTTGTCACCCAAGCCAACCCTTGAAAAGGCTGCTTTGCAGAGCAAAAACAAGAAGAATGGTGCGTTTTGCAGCCGCCGCCCACTGCAATGAATCTGAATAACTCCTCCTTTAGGGCGCAAGCAACTCCCCTCCCCCTTGCAGTCTTTCCAATTCACGATACAAAAAGACGGACAGGACAGGTTGCCTGACTTTCCGTCACTGCCACCCTTTGCCATCCTTACCCGTAGAAAGCCCTTTCATCATCCCCAAACCCTAATCTTTTCCCTTTCCTTCCCAGCCCCCAAACCCTGCCCTCTGTACCTTTCTCACCACCCGCTTCCCTTCTCCTGTCATCCCCCTACCACCCGGGAAAAAAAGAGATTGCCCCCTCCTTCCACTAGCCCACCCTCCCACCCAAAGAACAACTTCTTCTGCGCAGCTTGTTTTCTAGGCAGCAGCGCTATTGTGATGTCATCGGGGGGCATTGTGACAAGCCGCCAGTGTTCCGTCTCTTCATGTTGTGCACTGTTCAAACCGAAAATACATCAACAGGCAGGCTACAGAAAAGCTTACTAACAAAGGTTAGAGAGGGGCTTTCTCAGAGGGCTTTTTACAGTTTGTCTATTCCCAATTAGCCGGTTTAGTATACTTAATGAAAGTACTAATTCTTTCATAGGCCGCCCATTCTTAGTATTTGACGTTCAGGTAACAACAGGTAACTTTATTTGGAGTGGAAGCAGAGAGATAACACCAGATGCCAATTGTAGATCCTCTCACACCTGTGGTCACTGCAGCATCTGACTCCACTTTGTCCAAAAGGGATCTATTCCATTCAATTACACATGATCTAGATTAGACTGACAACAAGATACTGCACGGGACATAGCAGAGTTGGTGAAGTTGAGTGGTGATGAGTTTGCTATTTGGATGAATAAAGCAAGTAAAAAGTGTGTTAGATAAAAATTCATTTCAATTCGCTAATCGGGCTAATATGAATCAGGTGAATCGAGTTCTGCTTTTGGAAACTGGGTTAAGAAGGGGTGCACCGTTCCTGGAGGTACTGCAATACCAGGTCAATGCGTGGAGTGGACAGAGCAAGCTCTTTTTCCATCTCCCTGTTCTAAAAATCCATTTAATATATGGTCCCCAGATAGGGGACGTATCAGATATTAAACTGATAAGAACAGATACTACACTTGATCTTAGCCAAAAGGCCGAGAAGCGATAACCAGAATTGGTTTGGGCCTCGAGTGGCACCCTGGCCTATGCCGGACACATCTTAGGGAGAGAGAGCGAGAGGGAGACAAACCCACGCCTACACAAGACATTTTGTCACCCAAGCCAACCCTTGAAAAGGCTGCTTTGCAGAGCAAAAACAAGAAGAATGGTGCGTTTTGCAGCCGCCGCCCACTGCAATGAATCTGAATAACTCCTCCTTTAGGGCGCAAGCAACTCCCCTCCCCCTTGCAGTCTTTCCAATTCACGATACAAAAAGACGGACAGGACAGGTTGCCTGACTTTCCGTCACTGCCACCCTTTGCCATCCTTACCCGTAGAAAGCCCTTTCATCATCCCCAAACCCTAATCTTTTCCCTTTCCTTCCCAGCCCCCAAACCCTGCCCTCTGTACCTTTCTCACCACCCGCTTCCCTTCTCCTGTCATCCCCCTACCACCCGGGAAAAAAAGAGATTGCCCCCTCCTTCCACTAGCCCACCCTCCCACCCAAAGAACAACTTCTTCTGCGCAGCTTGTTTTCTAGGCAGCAGCGCTATTGTGATGTCATCGGGGGGCATTGTGACAAGCCGCCAGTGTTCCGTCTCTTCATGTTGTGCACTGTTCAAACCGAAAATACATCAACAGGCAGGCTACAGAAAAGCTTACTAACAAAGGTTAGAGAGGGGCTTTCTCAGAGGGCTTTTTACAGTTTGTCTATTCCCAATTAGCCGGTTTAGTATACTTAATGAAAGTACTAATTCTTTCATAGGCCGCCCATTCTTAGTATTTGACGTTCAGGTAACAACAGGTAACTTTATTTGGAGTGGAAGCAGAGAGATAACACCAGATGCCAATTGTAGATCCTCTCACACCTGTGGTCACTGCAGCATCTGACTCCACTTTGTCCAAAAGGGATCTATTCCATTCAATTACACATGATCTAGATTAGACTGACAACAAGATACTGCACGGGACATAGCAGAGTTGGTGAAGTTGAGTGGTGATGAGTTTGCTATTTGGATGAATAAAGCAAGTAAAAAGTGTGTTAGATAAAAATTCATTTCAATTCGCTAATCGGGCTAATATGAATCAGGTGAATCGAGTTCTGCTTTTGGAAACTGGGTTAAGAAGGGGTGCACCGTTCCTGGAGGTACTGCAATACCAGGTCAATGCGTGGAGTGGACAGAGCAAGCTCTTTTTCCATCTCCCTGTTCTAAAAATCCATTTAATATATGGTCCCCAGATAGGGGACGTATCAGATATTAAACTGATAAGAACAGATACTACACTTGATCTTAGCCAAAAGGCCGAGAAGCGATAACCAGAATTGGTTTGGGCCTCGAGTGGCACCCTGGCCTATGCCGGACACATCTTAGGGAGAGAGAGCGAGAGGGAGACAAACCCACGCCTACACAAGACATTTTGTCACCCAAGCCAACCCTTGAAAAGGCTGCTTTGCAGAGCAAAAACAAGAAGAATGGTGCGTTTTGCAGCCGCCGCCCACTGCAATGAATCTGAATAACTCCTCCTTTAGGGCGCAAGCAACTCCCCTCCCCCTTGCAGTCTTTCCAATTCACGATACAAAAAGACGGACAGGACAGGTTGCCTGACTTTCCGTCACTGCCACCCTTTGCCATCCTTACCCGTAGAAAGCCCTTTCATCATCCCCAAACCCTAATCTTTTCCCTTTCCTTCCCAGCCCCCAAACCCTGCCCTCTGTACCTTTCTCACCACCCGCTTCCCTTCTCCTGTCATCCCCCTACCACCCGGGAAAAAAAGAGATTGCCCCCTCCTTCCACTAGCCCACCCTCCCACCCAAAGAACAACTTCTTCTGCGCAGCTTGTTTTCTAGGCAGCAGCGCTATTGTGATGTCATCGGGGGGCATTGTGACAAGCCGCCAGTGTTCCGTCTCTTCATGTTGTGCACTGTTCAAACCGAAAATACATCAACAGGCAGGCTACAGAAAAGCTTACTAACAAAGGTTAGAGAGGGGCTTTCTCAGAGGGCTTTTTACAGTTTGTCTATTCCCAATTAGCCGGTTTAGTATACTTAATGAAAGTACTAATTCTTTCATAGGCCGCCCATTCTTAGTATTTGACGTTCAGGTAACAACAGGTAACTTTATTTGGAGTGGAAGCAGAGAGATAACACCAGATGCCAATTGTAGATCCTCTCACACCTGTGGTCACTGCAGCATCTGACTCCACTTTGTCCAAAAGGGATCTATTCCATTCAATTACACATGATCTAGATTAGACTGACAACAAGATACTGCACGGGACATAGCAGAGTTGGTGAAGTTGAGTGGTGATGAGTTTGCTATTTGGATGAATAAAGCAAGTAAAAAGTGTGTTAGATAAAAATTCATTTCAATTCGCTAATCGGGCTAATATGAATCAGGTGAATCGAGTTCTGCTTTTGGAAACTGGGTTAAGAAGGGGTGCACCGTTCCTGGAGGTACTGCAATACCAGGTCAATGCGTGGAGTGGACAGAGCAAGCTCTTTTTCCATCTCCCTGTTCTAAAAATCCATTTAATATATGGTCCCCAGATAGGGGACGTATCAGATATTAAACTGATAAGAACAGATTTGATTTAACAGCATCTTTATTATCATGCACTACTCACAAAAAGGTAACAAACCGTGTACAGTGCCGCAGCCCCGTACACACAGAAATATACAATCCTTCTTACATAGCCATAGAGTACGACGCACTAAACTATACATAACGCTCCTATGCTTATCCATAACACTCAAGCTGAAAGAAAAAGTTAGACAATAAATAACGACGAACCGGCGATTGGGGGATGGGGGTAGGGGAAAAGGGGGATAGGGTGGGGAAGTCACAGGCCCGAAGCTTTATTGAAAGACGCACATAACGGGAAAAGGAGGGAGGGGGCATGGAAGAGGTCTAAACCTCCTCCTCGGCGCTGTCGTCCGGACTGTCCATGATGGAATAGTCTCTGAGCAGGCTGTGGATCAGCCTGCGGCAATCCTGGATAGACATCCTCTCCCTCTTCAAGATGAGCCGGTTCCTGGCGACCCAAATAGCGTCCTTAAAGCAGTTCATAAGGCGCCAAGCCTCCTGGATGGCTCCAACGGTGTGAGTCCCAGGGAAGAGTCCATAAAGTACGGAATGGTACGATAGGCTCCCTCTGGGGACGGAGTTCCTCAGGTCATCCTCCAGGGCAACCAACAGGCGCTGTGCGAAACGGCAGTCCCAAAAGGCGTGCAGTGATGTTTCCTCCACGAAGGGGCACCTTGGGCAGTACCGGGTTTTGCACAGGTTCCGGGCGTGCATGAATGACCGGACGGGCAGTCCGCCCTGTATCGCCATCCATGACAAGTCCTTGTGCCCGTTGGTCAATCCAGCCGATGACACGTTTGTCCAAACAGTCTCCAGTGTGTCGTGATGAAGTCCTGGAATGTTCTCCATTTCGTCCTTGGCTCTGATGAGTTTGTGGATAGTCTTTGGCTTCCACAAATCAGGCTTGAGTCCCTCCAGTTGGTGTTCCCTCACAAACCGAACCACGTCTCCGTAGAACCATGGCGCCGTCCAGTTGTAGGGGAAGGAGCTGTCCCACTTGTCCCAGCCTAACCGTCTCCAAAGGGGGAGCAGGAAGAAGCGAGACATGGACCCACCCGCGGAACCTCTCTTGACTCGCAGAGTTCGGCGAACGCAGTCACATACGAAGGAGGATCGCAGGAGGGTGGGGATATCGGGTACGCCCTTCCCACCCTTGCGAGGATCCTTGTACATGATGCTCCGCTTTACTCTGTCCATCTTGGATCCCCAGACAAAACGAAACACCGTCCTGGTAATGGCCCTGCACACGGTGGCAAGGGGGGGCCAGGCCTGGGCCGTGTACTGCAGCACGGGCAGTACCTCGTTACGCAGGACCAGTGCTTTGCCCTCACAGGTGAGGCGTCTGAGGCTCCACAGACCGATCCGTTGGGTGATCTTGGTCAAGCGTTCCTCCCAGGACTTGAGGGCTGCTCCTTCCTTCCCGAACCAGACTCCAAGAACCTTGATAAAATCCGGCTGGATGCTGAAAGGGAAGGGGGCGGAAGAGGCCGGCTGCCAGTCCCCGAAGAGCATGGCTTCCGACTTCCCGCAGTTGACTTTGGCTCCCGA
This sequence comes from Anomaloglossus baeobatrachus, assembly GCF_048569485.1. NCBI lineage: Eukaryota > Metazoa > Chordata > Amphibia > Anura > Aromobatidae > Anomaloglossus > Anomaloglossus baeobatrachus. The sequence goes on along the minus strand of NW_027443478.1, from coordinate 20,648 downwards.
AGCCCGTCCGAAGGTCTCACAGGTCTGGACGAGGGTGTCGACTGAGCGCCGGTCCGCGCAGAAGACGGTCACGTCGTCCATGTAGAGCGAGCACTTGACCTCGAAGCGTTCTGGTCCTGGTGCGGTGATCCCTCTGATCTCTCCATTCCGCCGGATAGCCTCTGCAAAGAGTTCTATAACACAAACAAAAAGAAGAGGTGACAGAGGACAGCCTTGTCTGACCCCTGAGAGGACCGGGAAGGGGTCAGTCTTCCAGCCGTTTACCAACACCGAGCTGTGAATATCAAAATACATTAGTTGGACATACAAACAAAACATGTTACCCAAACCTAACCTGTGCAGAGCTTTGCCCAGGAACTCATGGGAAACACGGTCGAAGGCCTTTTCCTGATCCAACGAGATCAGGGCTGCGTGCACCCGGCGGGCTTTGATGTACTCGACCGTGTCCCGCATGAGAGCCAGGCTGTCTGCGATGCGACGTCCGGGGATGCCGCAGGTCTGATCCGGGTGGATGATCCGTCCGATAACCGTCTTCAGTCTCGTTGCCATTGTCTTGGCCAGGATCTTGTAGTCGACATTCAGAAGGGTGATGGGACGCCAATTCTTCAGGTCGCACCTCTCTCCTTTACGCTTGTACAGGATCGTGACCATTCCTTCCCTCAGAGATGGAGGCATTCTGCCCTCCACCACCATCTCCTCATACAGCCCTAACAGGTCCGGACAGATTAGGTCTCCCAGCGCTACATAGAGCTCTGCTGGGAGGCCGTCACTGCCCGGTGTCCTGCCAGAACTAAAGGATTTGGCGGCCGAGAGCAGCTCGTCCACCGTCAGAGGAACGTCCATGGCCGCCGCGTCTGCAGGGTCAAGATGGTTAGTGATACCTGACAGGAACTTATCGGCGGCCTCGGGGTCAGTAGTCTTGCGGGCGTAGAGTTCGCTGTAGAAGTCGCTGACGACCTTCATCACATTCTCTTTCCCGCGTCGTATGCTTCCACTCTCGTCTCGTAGTTCATTCATGGGCGTGTGACCGGCGTGGAGTTTCCTGAAAAAGAACGAGTTACATTTCTCACCCTTCTCCAGGTTCTCCACTTTGGAACGGAAGACAATTCGCTCGGACTCCTCCTCGAAGTGCCTTTTCAGGCTCCTCTTAGTCTCCTCCAGCTCCTCTCTCACGTCCCAGCCGCATCGAAGAAGGTCCTGCAGTGAACGCAGCTCACGCTGGAGTCTCCTGAAGTCCCTCCTCTTCAGACACGCCTGTTGTTGACTCTTTGCCTGAAAGAAGAAACGGAACTCGAGTTTAACGTATTCCCACCAGTCAGAAACAGACTGGAAGCCCGCCTTGTAGGCCCGCCACGTGGAGTAGGCAGCTCTAAGCTCCTCCAGAATCTCACCCTTTTCCAGCAGAGAGCAGTTCAGCTTCCAGGAGCCCGGGCCAATGGGGAAGCCATGGCCCAGCACACCTTGAAAGTGAATGGCTCTGTGGTCAGAGAAGAAGCAGGGGACCATCGAGTGCCCACTCCGCCCAACCGCCCGAGAGGTAAACACAAAGTCAATCCTGGAACGCAGCGAGCCATCGGATCGGCACCATGAATAGTTCACGGATCCGTGTCCGATGGAGCCAACAACGTCCACAAGAGAGGCTTCGGTCACCATCTCAATGAGCAGTTTGGATGTGACGTCCAACTTGGCAGCCGTTCCAGAACTGCGTCCATCCTCCTCAATCGGGCAGTTGAAATCCCCGGCCATCACTACCGTCCTGGCGGTAGCGAGCTGAGGGCGCAGGGCTTGGAGGAGCTCCAGTCGATCGCTCTTCACAGGAGAAGCATACACATTGATGAACCTGACAGGTTCTCCCGCCCAGGTGCCATCCACGAGCAGTAACCTGCCGCAGACGATTTCCTGAACAGAGTCCAATGTGAAGGCGCTTCCCCTGATCAGCACGGCGACCCCCGCGGACCTACAGTCGCCCCCGCCAGACCAGTAGGATGGGCCATGGGTCCACTCCCTGGCCAGATGGTTGAAGGACCTAGAGGAGGGAAGGGAGCATTCCTGCAGGAAAAATACATCACTAGACTGAGTGTTAAGGAACGCAAAAATTGTCTGACGTCGGAACTTGTCTCTGATGCTCCTAACATTAATGGAAAAGATGTTAATGTTAGCAGTCATTGGAGGAAAGAGAAAGTTAGAGCAGGCGGTGTGCCTTAGTTACCACTCCGGTCGGGCGGTTCTTCCTCTTTGGCACCTGCTGGTAAGGGTATCTCCAGCAGACCCTCTTCTTCTAGCTGATCGAGCAGGGATGGTGCCTCAGTGGCTTCCGACTCCTCCATTTCTTCTTCGGCCACAAGGGACTCCACCATCTGCTCCAACACGTCCGGTTCTGGGAGGAGGCCATCCTCCTCTTCCTGGGGTGGATTGGGGTCCACAATGAACAGCTTGGAAGGTTCTGCGACAGGACTATCTTCCACCTTCCTTTTCCTTTGGCCTGTACCTGAGGAGACAAGAGCTGGAAAATCCTCCTCGGTGAAAAGTGCAAGAGTGCTGAGGCCCTCTGCTCTCATGGTCTGGGGAGGGAGAGTGGGCTTTGGGGGGGGGGTGAGGAGACCAACTGAGGAGTAGGGAAATGAGGTGGAGGTAGTGGAACCCTCAGTAGGGTTGGCCGGGGGGGGAGGGGTTTGGACAGGGGTGACAGGGGGGGGGGCCAGGGAGGGGGCAACAGTTTTCTTACCCTTCTTTTCCCTGGACTCCGTGGCTGCTGGGGCATCGGCTGGAGCCACGGTCGCTGGGTTCTTGGCCGCCTTGTCCTTGGCCTCTGTGGCCTTGGTCGTAGCTGCCTTGGTCGACGAAGCTGTGACTACCCGATACTGGGTCGCCGCGGCAACCCTTGCCCAGGATTTCTCCCGCTGTGGGCAGTCCTTGTAAAGGTGGTCCGCCTGTCCACATAGGTTGCAAGTCTTCTTCTTTGGGCAGTCCTTGGAGATGTGTCCTGTCACCCGGCAAACCCTGCAGGCGTCCTCCTTGCAGGTCTTCATCGAATGCCCTTTCCCGCCACATTTCCTGCAGTTGTGTGGCATGTCCGGGTAGTAGATGAGACCAAAGGAGTTTCCCAGAGAGAATGTCGGGGGCAGGTGCTGGAGACCATCCTCGGATGCTGGTTCCCTGTAGAGTCGAACGGTTACTGACCACTTACCCGTCCAGAATCCGTTGCCGTTAAGGATGTGGGATGGCTCCCTCACCACTGTGCAGAGACGTCCCAGGAACGTGGAGATGTCTCTTCCTGGGGTGTGCGGGTTCCGCATGGAGACCGTGATCCTCTTCTCATCCCTCTGTATAGGACAGGATCCTAAAAAAGAATGAAAAGGGGAGTCCGGCATCGCTGCGTTCATCGCCTCCCAGTATCTCCTGCAGGCATTCACCGTGGCAAAGGTTACCAGAAAAATGCCAGTCATGAAGGTCTGGACACTCAGGGTTTCCGCCCTGGAGAAGCCCTGATCCAGAATCATCTTCTTGCAGAACACGTCGCTGGACATGTCCGGCAACCTACCATCCACCGCCTTTAGCTTCAGGGCGACCGTCTGCCGCATCCAAGGCTCCAGGGTTGGAGCCTTTTCAGGCGGCGTCCGGGCTCCCTCCGGCTGGCCGGCGTCGGAGGTAGGGGCCTCTTGGGCAGAAGAAGCCTCTGGATGAGCCTTCCTGGAGGTCCCTGGGTCCTGAGCCTTCTTGGCTGCCTTCTCTGGCTTGCTTGCCATGGCTGGTTCCTGCTTGAGTTCCCGGAGCTGGATCTTGGATTCTTCTCCGGGTGTCTTCTCCCGCTGTGTTCCTCCTCGAAGTTCCTCTGGTCTCCCCAAGTCTTCTCCGAGCCTTCGTCTTCTTGCTTCTTTCTGCCAAGCTCTTCTTCCGTCCGATCTCCCTCTTCCGGTCTCGGCTGGGCTTCGGAGCTCGTCTCCCTGATCGTATCTCGTCAAGTGTAGCTAGCTCAGTTTGTTCTGATAAGAACAGATACTACACTTGATCTTAGCCAAAAGGCCGAGAAGCGATAACCAGAATTGGTTTGGGCCTCGAGTGGCACCCTGGCCTATGCCGGACACATCTTAGGGAGAGAGAGCGAGAGGGAGACAAACCCACGCCTACACAAGACATTTTGTCACCCAAGCCAACCCTTGAAAAGGCTGCTTTGCAGAGCAAAAACAAGAAGAATGGTGCGTTTTGCAGCCGCCGCCCACTGCAATGAATCTGAATAACTCCTCCTTTAGGGCGCAAGCAACTCCCCTCCCCCTTGCAGTCTTTCCAATTCACGATACAAAAAGACGGACAGGACAGGTTGCCTGACTTTCCGTCACTGCCACCCTTTGCCATCCTTACCCGTAGAAAGCCCTTTCATCATCCCCAAACCCTAATCTTTTCCCTTTCCTTCCCAGCCCCCAAACCCTGCCCTCTGTACCTTTCTCACCACCCGCTTCCCTTCTCCTGTCATCCCCCTACCACCCGGGAAAAAAAGAGATTGCCCCCTCCTTCCACTAGCCCACCCTCCCACCCAAAGAACAACTTCTTCTGCGCAGCTTGTTTTCTAGGCAGCAGCGCTATTGTGATGTCATCGGGGGGCATTGTGACAAGCCGCCAGTGTTCCGTCTCTTCATGTTGTGCACTGTTCAAACCGAAAATACATCAACAGGCAGGCTACAGAAAAGCTTACTAACAAAGGTTAGAGAGGGGCTTTCTCAGAGGGCTTTTTACAGTTTGTCTATTCCCAATTAGCCGGTTTAGTATACTTAATGAAAGTACTAATTCTTTCATAGGCCGCCCATTCTTAGTATTTGACGTTCAGGTAACAACAGGTAACTTTATTTGGAGTGGAAGCAGAGAGATAACACCAGATGCCAATTGTAGATCCTCTCACACCTGTGGTCACTGCAGCATCTGACTCCACTTTGTCCAAAAGGGATCTATTCCATTCAATTACACATGATCTAGATTAGACTGACAACAAGATACTGCACGGGACATAGCAGAGTTGGTGAAGTTGAGTGGTGATGAGTTTGCTATTTGGATGAATAAAGCAAGTAAAAAGTGTGTTAGATAAAAATTCATTTCAATTCGCTAATCGGGCTAATATGAATCAGGTGAATCGAGTTCTGCTTTTGGAAACTGGGTTAAGAAGGGGTGCACCGTTCCTGGAGGTACTGCAATACCAGGTCAATGCGTGGAGTGGACAGAGCAAGCTCTTTTTCCATCTCCCTGTTCTAAAAATCCATTTAATATATGGTCCCCAGATAGGGGACGTATCAGATATTAAACTGATAAGAACAGATACTACACTTGATCTTAGCCAAAAGGCCGAGAAGCGATAACCAGAATTGGTTTGGGCCTCGAGTGGCACCCTGGCCTATGCCGGACACATCTTAGGGAGAGAGAGCGAGAGGGAGACAAACCCACGCCTACACAAGACATTTTGTCACCCAAGCCAACCCTTGAAAAGGCTGCTTTGCAGAGCAAAAACAAGAAGAATGGTGCGTTTTGCAGCCGCCGCCCACTGCAATGAATCTGAATAACTCCTCCTTTAGGGCGCAAGCAACTCCCCTCCCCCTTGCAGTCTTTCCAATTCACGATACAAAAAGACGGACAGGACAGGTTGCCTGACTTTCCGTCACTGCCACCCTTTGCCATCCTTACCCGTAGAAAGCCCTTTCATCATCCCCAAACCCTAATCTTTTCCCTTTCCTTCCCAGCCCCCAAACCCTGCCCTCTGTACCTTTCTCACCACCCGCTTCCCTTCTCCTGTCATCCCCCTACCACCCGGGAAAAAAAGAGATTGCCCCCTCCTTCCACTAGCCCACCCTCCCACCCAAAGAACAACTTCTTCTGCGCAGCTTGTTTTCTAGGCAGCAGCGCTATTGTGATGTCATCGGGGGGCATTGTGACAAGCCGCCAGTGTTCCGTCTCTTCATGTTGTGCACTGTTCAAACCGAAAATACATCAACAGGCAGGCTACAGAAAAGCTTACTAACAAAGGTTAGAGAGGGGCTTTCTCAGAGGGCTTTTTACAGTTTGTCTATTCCCAATTAGCCGGTTTAGTATACTTAATGAAAGTACTAATTCTTTCATAGGCCGCCCATTCTTAGTATTTGACGTTCAGGTAACAACAGGTAACTTTATTTGGAGTGGAAGCAGAGAGATAACACCAGATGCCAATTGTAGATCCTCTCACACCTGTGGTCACTGCAGCATCTGACTCCACTTTGTCCAAAAGGGATCTATTCCATTCAATTACACATGATCTAGATTAGACTGACAACAAGATACTGCACGGGACATAGCAGAGTTGGTGAAGTTGAGTGGTGATGAGTTTGCTATTTGGATGAATAAAGCAAGTAAAAAGTGTGTTAGATAAAAATTCATTTCAATTCGCTAATCGGGCTAATATGAATCAGGTGAATCGAGTTCTGCTTTTGGAAACTGGGTTAAGAAGGGGTGCACCGTTCCTGGAGGTACTGCAATACCAGGTCAATGCGTGGAGTGGACAGAGCAAGCTCTTTTTCCATCTCCCTGTTCTAAAAATCCATTTAATATATGGTCCCCAGATAGGGGACGTATCAGATATTAAACTGATAAGAACAGATACTACACTTGATCTTAGCCAAAAGGCCGAGAAGCGATAACCAGAATTGGTTTGGGCCTCGAGTGGCACCCTGGCCTATGCCGGACACATCTTAGGGAGAGAGAGCGAGAGGGAGACAAACCCACGCCTACACAAGACATTTTGTCACCCAAGCCAACCCTTGAAAAGGCTGCTTTGCAGAGCAAAAACAAGAAGAATGGTGCGTTTTGCAGCCGCCGCCCACTGCAATGAATCTGAATAACTCCTCCTTTAGGGCGCAAGCAACTCCCCTCCCCCTTGCAGTCTTTCCAATTCACGATACAAAAAGACGGACAGGACAGGTTGCCTGACTTTCCGTCACTGCCACCCTTTGCCATCCTTACCCGTAGAAAGCCCTTTCATCATCCCCAAACCCTAATCTTTTCCCTTTCCTTCCCAGCCCCCAAACCCTGCCCTCTGTACCTTTCTCACCACCCGCTTCCCTTCTCCTGTCATCCCCCTACCACCCGGGAAAAAAAGAGATTGCCCCCTCCTTCCACTAGCCCACCCTCCCACCCAAAGAACAACTTCTTCTGCGCAGCTTGTTTTCTAGGCAGCAGCGCTATTGTGATGTCATCGGGGGGCATTGTGACAAGCCGCCAGTGTTCCGTCTCTTCATGTTGTGCACTGTTCAAACCGAAAATACATCAACAGGCAGGCTACAGAAAAGCTTACTAACAAAGGTTAGAGAGGGGCTTTCTCAGAGGGCTTTTTACAGTTTGTCTATTCCCAATTAGCCGGTTTAGTATACTTAATGAAAGTACTAATTCTTTCATAGGCCGCCCATTCTTAGTATTTGACGTTCAGGTAACAACAGGTAACTTTATTTGGAGTGGAAGCAGAGAGATAACACCAGATGCCAATTGTAGATCCTCTCACACCTGTGGTCACTGCAGCATCTGACTCCACTTTGTCCAAAAGGGATCTATTCCATTCAATTACACATGATCTAGATTAGACTGACAACAAGATACTGCACGGGACATAGCAGAGTTGGTGAAGTTGAGTGGTGATGAGTTTGCTATTTGGATGAATAAAGCAAGTAAAAAGTGTGTTAGATAAAAATTCATTTCAATTCGCTAATCGGGCTAATATGAATCAGGTGAATCGAGTTCTGCTTTTGGAAACTGGGTTAAGAAGGGGTGCACCGTTCCTGGAGGTACTGCAATACCAGGTCAATGCGTGGAGTGGACAGAGCAAGCTCTTTTTCCATCTCCCTGTTCTAAAAATCCATTTAATATATGGTCCCCAGATAGGGGACGTATCAGATATTAAACTGATAAGAACAGATTTTTGATTTAATGAAGCTTTCCAAAGCACCGCAAAAATGCATGACCGAAGTCACACCAAAAACAGTGCAAAGGCTAGGATTCGTGTGGACCCCTCCGTGAGAAGAGGATCCCCAAAAATCAACCCCGTCCCTCCGAGCCAGAAGGCCACAGCGAGGGTCAGGGATCTTCGGTGCTCCCCCAAGCCGAAGCCTGGTTGAGCCTTGTTGTTGCTCCCAGCGTCCACCGAGGCATCTTACCCAAGTGGAGTAGGGAGCTACTAGTCGTTGGTTTCGCAGCCGAGACTGCCCGGACCGTCAACCAGTGTTGGTTTCTCAGCCCAAGGCTGACCGGACCTCCAACCGGGTGTTGGTTTCTCAGCCCAAGGCTGACCGGATAAGAACAGATACTACACTTGATCTTAGCCAAAAGGCCGAGAAGCGATAACCAGAATTGGTTTGGGCCTCGAGTGGCACCCTGGCCTATGCCGGACACATCTTAGGGAGAGAGAGCGAGAGGGAGACAAACCCACGCCTACACAAGACATTTTGTCACCCAAGCCAACCCTTGAAAAGGCTGCTTTGCAGAGCAAAAACAAGAAGAATGGTGCGTTTTGCAGCCGCCGCCCACTGCAATGAATCTGAATAACTCCTCCTTTAGGGCGCAAGCAACTCCCCTCCCCCTTGCAGTCTTTCCAATTCACGATACAAAAAGACGGACAGGACAGGTTGCCTGACTTTCCGTCACTGCCACCCTTTGCCATCCTTACCCGTAGAAAGCCCTTTCATCATCCCCAAACCCTAATCTTTTCCCTTTCCTTCCCAGCCCCCAAACCCTGCCCTCTGTACCTTTCTCACCACCCGCTTCCCTTCTCCTGTCATCCCCCTACCACCCGGGAAAAAAAGAGATTGCCCCCTCCTTCCACTAGCCCACCCTCCCACCCAAAGAACAACTTCTTCTGCGCAGCTTGTTTTCTAGGCAGCAGCGCTATTGTGATGTCATCGGGGGGCATTGTGACAAGCCGCCAGTGTTCCGTCTCTTCATGTTGTGCACTGTTCAAACCGAAAATACATCAACAGGCAGGCTACAGAAAAGCTTACTAACAAAGGTTAGAGAGGGGCTTTCTCAGAGGGCTTTTTACAGTTTGTCTATTCCCAATTAGCCGGTTTAGTATACTTAATGAAAGTACTAATTCTTTCATAGGCCGCCCATTCTTAGTATTTGACGTTCAGGTAACAACAGGTAACTTTATTTGGAGTGGAAGCAGAGAGATAACACCAGATGCCAATTGTAGATCCTCTCACACCTGTGGTCACTGCAGCATCTGACTCCACTTTGTCCAAAAGGGATCTATTCCATTCAATTACACATGATCTAGATTAGACTGACAACAAGATACTGCACGGGACATAGCAGAGTTGGTGAAGTTGAGTGGTGATGAGTTTGCTATTTGGATGAATAAAGCAAGTAAAAAGTGTGTTAGATAAAAATTCATTTCAATTCGCTAATCGGGCTAATATGAATCAGGTGAATCGAGTTCTGCTTTTGGAAACTGGGTTAAGAAGGGGTGCACCGTTCCTGGAGGTACTGCAATACCAGGTCAATGCGTGGAGTGGACAGAGCAAGCTCTTTTTCCATCTCCCTGTTCTAAAAATCCATTTAATATATGGTCCCCAGATAGGGGACGTATCAGATATTAAACTGATAAGAACAGATACTACACTTGATCTTAGCCAAAAGGCCGAGAAGCGATAACCAGAATTGGTTTGGGCCTCGAGTGGCACCCTGGCCTATGCCGGACACATCTTAGGGAGAGAGAGCGAGAGGGAGACAAACCCACGCCTACACAAGACATTTTGTCACCCAAGCCAACCCTTGAAAAGGCTGCTTTGCAGAGCAAAAACAAGAAGAATGGTGCGTTTTGCAGCCGCCGCCCACTGCAATGAATCTGAATAACTCCTCCTTTAGGGCGCAAGCAACTCCCCTCCCCCTTGCAGTCTTTCCAATTCACGATACAAAAAGACGGACAGGACAGGTTGCCTGACTTTCCGTCACTGCCACCCTTTGCCATCCTTACCCGTAGAAAGCCCTTTCATCATCCCCAAACCCTAATCTTTTCCCTTTCCTTCCCAGCCCCCAAACCCTGCCCTCTGTACCTTTCTCACCACCCGCTTCCCTTCTCCTGTCATCCCCCTACCACCCGGGAAAAAAAGAGATTGCCCCCTCCTTCCACTAGCCCACCCTCCCACCCAAAGAACAACTTCTTCTGCGCAGCTTGTTTTCTAGGCAGCAGCGCTATTGTGATGTCATCGGGGGGCATTGTGACAAGCCGCCAGTGTTCCGTCTCTTCATGTTGTGCACTGTTCAAACCGAAAATACATCAACAGGCAGGCTACAGAAAAGCTTACTAACAAAGGTTAGAGAGGGGCTTTCTCAGAGGGCTTTTTACAGTTTGTCTATTCCCAATTAGCCGGTTTAGTATACTTAATGAAAGTACTAATTCTTTCATAGGCCGCCCATTCTTAGTATTTGACGTTCAGGTAACAACAGGTAACTTTATTTGGAGTGGAAGCAGAGAGATAACACCAGATGCCAATTGTAGATCCTCTCACACCTGTGGTCACTGCAGCATCTGACTCCACTTTGTCCAAAAGGGATCTATTCCATTCAATTACACATGATCTAGATTAGACTGACAACAAGATACTGCACGGGACATAGCAGAGTTGGTGAAGTTGAGTGGTGATGAGTTTGCTATTTGGATGAATAAAGCAAGTAAAAAGTGTGTTAGATAAAAATTCATTTCAATTCGCTAATCGGGCTAATATGAATCAGGTGAATCGAGTTCTGCTTTTGGAAACTGGGTTAAGAAGGGGTGCACCGTTCCTGGAGGTACTGCAATACCAGGTCAATGCGTGGAGTGGACAGAGCAAGCTCTTTTTCCATCTCCCTGTTCTAAAAATCCATTTAATATATGGTCCCCAGATAGGGGACGTATCAGATATTAAACTGATAAGAACAGATACTACACTTGATCTTAGCCAAAAGGCCGAGAAGCGATAACCAGAATTGGTTTGGGCCTCGAGTGGCACCCTGGCCTATGCCGGACACATCTTAGGGAGAGAGAGCGAGAGGGAGACAAACCCACGCCTACACAAGACATTTTGTCACCCAAGCCAACCCTTGAAAAGGCTGCTTTGCAGAGCAAAAACAAGAAGAATGGTGCGTTTTGCAGCCGCCGCCCACTGCAATGAATCTGAATAACTCCTCCTTTAGGGCGCAAGCAACTCCCCTCCCCCTTGCAGTCTTTCCAATTCACGATACAAAAAGACGGACAGGACAGGTTGCCTGACTTTCCGTCACTGCCACCCTTTGCCATCCTTACCCGTAGAAAGCCCTTTCATCATCCCCAAACCCTAATCTTTTCCCTTTCCTTCCCAGCCCCCAAACCCTGCCCTCTGTACCTTTCTCACCACCCGCTTCCCTTCTCCTGTCATCCCCCTACCACCCGGGAAAAAAAGAGATTGCCCCCTCCTTCCACTAGCCCACCCTCCCACCCAAAGAACAACTTCTTCTGCGCAGCTTGTTTTCTAGGCAGCAGCGCTATTGTGATGTCATCGGGGGGCATTGTGACAAGCCGCCAGTGTTCCGTCTCTTCATGTTGTGCACTGTTCAAACCGAAAATACATCAACAGGCAGGCTACAGAAAAGCTTACTAACAAAGGTTAGAGAGGGGCTTTCTCAGAGGGCTTTTTACAGTTTGTCTATTCCCAATTAGCCGGTTTAGTATACTTAATGAAAGTACTAATTCTTTCATAGGCCGCCCATTCTTAGTATTTGACGTTCAGGTAACAACAGGTAACTTTATTTGGAGTGGAAGCAGAGAGATAACACCAGATGCCAATTGTAGATCCTCTCACACCTGTGGTCACTGCAGCATCTGACTCCACTTTGTCCAAAAGGGATCTATTCCATTCAATTACACATGATCTAGATTAGACTGACAACAAGATACTGCACGGGACATAGCAGAGTTGGTGAAGTTGAGTGGTGATGAGTTTGCTATTTGGATGAATAAAGCAAGTAAAAAGTGTGTTAGATAAAAATTCATTTCAATTCGCTAATCGGGCTAATATGAATCAGGTGAATCGAGTTCTGCTTTTGGAAACTGGGTTAAGAAGGGGTGCACCGTTCCTGGAGGTACTGCAATACCAGGTCAATGCGTGGAGTGGACAGAGCAAGCTCTTTTTCCATCTCCCTGTTCTAAAAATCCATTTAATATATGGTCCCCAGATAGGGGACGTATCAGATATTAAACTGATAAGAACAGATACTACACTTGATCTTAGCCAAAAGGCCGAGAAGCGATAACCAGAATTGGTTTGGGCCTCGAGTGGCACCCTGGCCTATGCCGGACACATCTTAGGGAGAGAGAGCGAGAGGGAGACAAACCCACGCCTACACAAGACATTTTGTCACCCAAGCCAACCCTTGAAAAGGCTGCTTTGCAGAGCAAAAACAAGAAGAATGGTGCGTTTTGCAGCCGCCGCCCACTGCAATGAATCTGAATAACTCCTCCTTTAGGGCGCAAGCAACTCCCCTCCCCCTTGCAGTCTTTCCAATTCACGATACAAAAAGACGGACAGGACAGGTTGCCTGACTTTCCGTCACTGCCACCCTTTGCCATCCTTACCCGTAGAAAGCCCTTTCATCATCCCCAAACCCTAATCTTTTCCCTTTCCTTCCCAGCCCCCAAACCCTGCCCTCTGTACCTTTCTCACCACCCGCTTCCCTTCTCCTGTCATCCCCCTACCACCCGGGAAAAAAAGAGATTGCCCCCTCCTTCCACTAGCCCACCCTCCCACCCAAAGAACAACTTCTTCTGCGCAGCTTGTTTTCTAGGCAGCAGCGCTATTGTGATGTCATCGGGGGGCATTGTGACAAGCCGCCAGTGTTCCGTCTCTTCATGTTGTGCACTGTTCAAACCGAAAATACATCAACAGGCAGGCTACAGAAAAGCTTACTAACAAAGGTTAGAGAGGGGCTTTCTCAGAGGGCTTTTTACAGTTTGTCTATTCCCAATTAGCCGGTTTAGTATACTTAATGAAAGTACTAATTCTTTCATAGGCCGCCCATTCTTAGTATTTGACGTTCAGGTAACAACAGGTAACTTTATTTGGAGTGGAAGCAGAGAGATAACACCAGATGCCAATTGTAGATCCTCTCACACCTGTGGTCACTGCAGCATCTGACTCCACTTTGTCCAAAAGGGATCTATTCCATTCAATTACACATGATCTAGATTAGACTGACAACAAGATACTGCACGGGACATAGCAGAGTTGGTGAAGTTGAGTGGTGATGAGTTTGCTATTTGGATGAATAAAGCAAGTAAAAAGTGTGTTAGATAAAAATTCATTTCAATTCGCTAATCGGGCTAATATGAATCAGGTGAATCGAGTTCTGCTTTTGGAAACTGGGTTAAGAAGGGGTGCACCGTTCCTGGAGGTACTGCAATACCAGGTCAATGCGTGGAGTGGACAGAGCAAGCTCTTTTTCCATCTCCCTGTTCTAAAAATCCATTTAATATATGGTCCCCAGATAGGGGACGTATCAGATATTAAACTGATAAGAACAGATACTACACTTGATCTTAGCCAAAAGGCCGAGAAGCGATAACCAGAATTGGTTTGGGCCTCGAGTGGCACCCTGGCCTATGCCGGACACATCTTAGGGAGAGAGAGCGAGAGGGAGACAAACCCACGCCTACACAAGACATTTTGTCACCCAAGCCAACCCTTGAAAAGGCTGCTTTGCAGAGCAAAAACAAGAAGAATGGTGCGTTTTGCAGCCGCCGCCCACTGCAATGAATCTGAATAACTCCTCCTTTAGGGCGCAAGCAACTCCCCTCCCCCTTGCAGTCTTTCCAATTCACGATACAAAAAGACGGACAGGACAGGTTGCCTGACTTTCCGTCACTGCCACCCTTTGCCATCCTTACCCGTAGAAAGCCCTTTCATCATCCCCAAACCCTAATCTTTTCCCTTTCCTTCCCAGCCCCCAAACCCTGCCCTCTGTACCTTTCTCACCACCCGCTTCCCTTCTCCTGTCATCCCCCTACCACCCGGGAAAAAAAGAGATTGCCCCCTCCTTCCACTAGCCCACCCTCCCACCCAAAGAACAACTTCTTCTGCGCAGCTTGTTTTCTAGGCAGCAGCGCTATTGTGATGTCATCGGGGGGCATTGTGACAAGCCGCCAGTGTTCCGTCTCTTCATGTTGTGCACTGTTCAAACCGAAAATACATCAACAGGCAGGCTACAGAAAAGCTTACTAACAAAGGTTAGAGAGGGGCTTTCTCAGAGGGCTTTTTACAGTTTGTCTATTCCCAATTAGCCGGTTTAGTATACTTAATGAAAGTACTAATTCTTTCATAGGCCGCCCATTCTTAGTATTTGACGTTCAGGTAACAACAGGTAACTTTATTTGGAGTGGAAGCAGAGAGATAACACCAGATGCCAATTGTAGATCCTCTCACACCTGTGGTCACTGCAGCATCTGACTCCACTTTGTCCAAAAGGGATCTATTCCATTCAATTACACATGATCTAGATTAGACTGACAACAAGATACTGCACGGGACATAGCAGAGTTGGTGAAGTTGAGTGGTGATGAGTTTGCTATTTGGATGAATAAAGCAAGTAAAAAGTGTGTTAGATAAAAATTCATTTCAATTCGCTAATCGGGCTAATATGAATCAGGTGAATCGAGTTCTGCTTTTGGAAACTGGGTTAAGAAGGGGTGCACCGTTCCTGGAGGTACTGCAATACCAGGTCAATGCGTGGAGTGGACAGAGCAAGCTCTTTTTCCATCTCCCTGTTCTAAAAATCCATTTAATATATGGTCCCCAGATAGGGGACGTATCAGATATTAAACTGATAAGAACAGATACTACACTTGATCTTAGCCAAAAGGCCGAGAAGCGATAACCAGAATTGGTTTGGGCCTCGAGTGGCACCCTGGCCTATGCCGGACACATCTTAGGGAGAGAGAGCGAGAGGGAGACAAACCCACGCCTACACAAGACATTTTGTCACCCAAGCCAACCCTTGAAAAGGCTGCTTTGCAGAGCAAAAACAAGAAGAATGGTGCGTTTTGCAGCCGCCGCCCACTGCAATGAATCTGAATAACTCCTCCTTTAGGGCGCAAGCAACTCCCCTCCCCCTTGCAGTCTTTCCAATTCACGATACAAAAAGACGGACAGGACAGGTTGCCTGACTTTCCGTCACTGCCACCCTTTGCCATCCTTACCCGTAGAAAGCCCTTTCATCATCCCCAAACCCTAATCTTTTCCCTTTCCTTCCCAGCCCCCAAACCCTGCCCTCTGTACCTTTCTCACCACCCGCTTCCCTTCTCCTGTCATCCCCCTACCACCCGGGAAAAAAAGAGATTGCCCCCTCCTTCCACTAGCCCACCCTCCCACCCAAAGAACAACTTCTTCTGCGCAGCTTGTTTTCTAGGCAGCAGCGCTATTGTGATGTCATCGGGGGGCATTGTGACAAGCCGCCAGTGTTCCGTCTCTTCATGTTGTGCACTGTTCAAACCGAAAATACATCAACAGGCAGGCTACAGAAAAGCTTACTAACAAAGGTTAGAGAGGGGCTTTCTCAGAGGGCTTTTTACAGTTTGTCTATTCCCAATTAGCCGGTTTAGTATACTTAATGAAAGTACTAATTCTTTCATAGGCCGCCCATTCTTAGTATTTGACGTTCAGGTAACAACAGGTAACTTTATTTGGAGTGGAAGCAGAGAGATAACACCAGATGCCAATTGTAGATCCTCTCACACCTGTGGTCACTGCAGCATCTGACTCCACTTTGTCCAAAAGGGATCTATTCCATTCAATTACACATGATCTAGATTAGACTGACAACAAGATACTGCACGGGACATAGCAGAGTTGGTGAAGTTGAGTGGTGATGAGTTTGCTATTTGGATGAATAAAGCAAGTAAAAAGTGTGTTAGATAAAAATTCATTTCAATTCGCTAATCGGGCTAATATGAATCAGGTGAATCGAGTTCTGCTTTTGGAAACTGGGTTAAGAAGGGGTGCACCGTTCCTGGAGGTACTGCAATACCAGGTCAATGCGTGGAGTGGACAGAGCAAGCTCTTTTTCCATCTCCCTGTTCTAAAAATCCATTTAATATATGGTCCCCAGATAGGGGACGTATCAGATATTAAACTGATAAGAACAGATACTACACTTGATCTTAGCCAAAAGGCCGAGAAGCGATAACCAGAATTGGTTTGGGCCTCGAGTGGCACCCTGGCCTATGCCGGACACATCTTAGGGAGAGAGAGCGAGAGGGAGACAAACCCACGCCTACACAAGACATTTTGTCACCCAAGCCAACCCTTGAAAAGGCTGCTTTGCAGAGCAAAAACAAGAAGAATGGTGCGTTTTGCAGCCGCCGCCCACTGCAATGAATCTGAATAACTCCTCCTTTAGGGCGCAAGCAACTCCCCTCCCCCTTGCAGTCTTTCCAATTCACGATACAAAAAGACGGACAGGACAGGTTGCCTGACTTTCCGTCACTGCCACCCTTTGCCATCCTTACCCGTAGAAAGCCCTTTCATCATCCCCAAACCCTAATCTTTTCCCTTTCCTTCCCAGCCCCCAAACCCTGCCCTCTGTACCTTTCTCACCACCCGCTTCCCTTCTCCTGTCATCCCCCTACCACCCG
Source organism: Anomaloglossus baeobatrachus (assembly GCF_048569485.1). Taxonomy (NCBI): domain Eukaryota; kingdom Metazoa; phylum Chordata; class Amphibia; order Anura; family Aromobatidae; genus Anomaloglossus; species Anomaloglossus baeobatrachus. The sequence goes on along the minus strand of NW_027443478.1, from coordinate 4,006 downwards.
GGAAAAAAAGAGATTGCCCCCTCCTTCCACTAGCCCACCCTCCCACCCAAAGAACAACTTCTTCTGCGCAGCTTGTTTTCTAGGCAGCAGCGCTATTGTGATGTCATCGGGGGGCATTGTGACAAGCCGCCAGTGTTCCGTCTCTTCATGTTGTGCACTGTTCAAACCGAAAATACATCAACAGGCAGGCTACAGAAAAGCTTACTAACAAAGGTTAGAGAGGGGCTTTCTCAGAGGGCTTTTTACAGTTTGTCTATTCCCAATTAGCCGGTTTAGTATACTTAATGAAAGTACTAATTCTTTCATAGGCCGCCCATTCTTAGTATTTGACGTTCAGGTAACAACAGGTAACTTTATTTGGAGTGGAAGCAGAGAGATAACACCAGATGCCAATTGTAGATCCTCTCACACCTGTGGTCACTGCAGCATCTGACTCCACTTTGTCCAAAAGGGATCTATTCCATTCAATTACACATGATCTAGATTAGACTGACAACAAGATACTGCACGGGACATAGCAGAGTTGGTGAAGTTGAGTGGTGATGAGTTTGCTATTTGGATGAATAAAGCAAGTAAAAAGTGTGTTAGATAAAAATTCATTTCAATTCGCTAATCGGGCTAATATGAATCAGGTGAATCGAGTTCTGCTTTTGGAAACTGGGTTAAGAAGGGGTGCACCGTTCCTGGAGGTACTGCAATACCAGGTCAATGCGTGGAGTGGACAGAGCAAGCTCTTTTTCCATCTCCCTGTTCTAAAAATCCATTTAATATATGGTCCCCAGATAGGGGACGTATCAGATATTAAACTGATAAGAACAGATACTACACTTGATCTTAGCCAAAAGGCCGAGAAGCGATAACCAGAATTGGTTTGGGCCTCGAGTGGCACCCTGGCCTATGCCGGACACATCTTAGGGAGAGAGAGCGAGAGGGAGACAAACCCACGCCTACACAAGACATTTTGTCACCCAAGCCAACCCTTGAAAAGGCTGCTTTGCAGAGCAAAAACAAGAAGAATGGTGCGTTTTGCAGCCGCCGCCCACTGCAATGAATCTGAATAACTCCTCCTTTAGGGCGCAAGCAACTCCCCTCCCCCTTGCAGTCTTTCCAATTCACGATACAAAAAGACGGACAGGACAGGTTGCCTGACTTTCCGTCACTGCCACCCTTTGCCATCCTTACCCGTAGAAAGCCCTTTCATCATCCCCAAACCCTAATCTTTTCCCTTTCCTTCCCAGCCCCCAAACCCTGCCCTCTGTACCTTTCTCACCACCCGCTTCCCTTCTCCTGTCATCCCCCTACCACCCGGGAAAAAAAGAGATTGCCCCCTCCTTCCACTAGCCCACCCTCCCACCCAAAGAACAACTTCTTCTGCGCAGCTTGTTTTCTAGGCAGCAGCGCTATTGTGATGTCATCGGGGGGCATTGTGACAAGCCGCCAGTGTTCCGTCTCTTCATGTTGTGCACTGTTCAAACCGAAAATACATCAACAGGCAGGCTACAGAAAAGCTTACTAACAAAGGTTAGAGAGGGGCTTTCTCAGAGGGCTTTTTACAGTTTGTCTATTCCCAATTAGCCGGTTTAGTATACTTAATGAAAGTACTAATTCTTTCATAGGCCGCCCATTCTTAGTATTTGACGTTCAGGTAACAACAGGTAACTTTATTTGGAGTGGAAGCAGAGAGATAACACCAGATGCCAATTGTAGATCCTCTCACACCTGTGGTCACTGCAGCATCTGACTCCACTTTGTCCAAAAGGGATCTATTCCATTCAATTACACATGATCTAGATTAGACTGACAACAAGATACTGCACGGGACATAGCAGAGTTGGTGAAGTTGAGTGGTGATGAGTTTGCTATTTGGATGAATAAAGCAAGTAAAAAGTGTGTTAGATAAAAATTCATTTCAATTCGCTAATCGGGCTAATATGAATCAGGTGAATCGAGTTCTGCTTTTGGAAACTGGGTTAAGAAGGGGTGCACCGTTCCTGGAGGTACTGCAATACCAGGTCAATGCGTGGAGTGGACAGAGCAAGCTCTTTTTCCATCTCCCTGTTCTAAAAATCCATTTAATATATGGTCCCCAGATAGGGGACGTATCAGATATTAAACTGATAAGAACAGATACTACACTTGATCTTAGCCAAAAGGCCGAGAAGCGATAACCAGAATTGGTTTGGGCCTCGAGTGGCACCCTGGCCTATGCCGGACACATCTTAGGGAGAGAGAGCGAGAGGGAGACAAACCCACGCCTACACAAGACATTTTGTCACCCAAGCCAACCCTTGAAAAGGCTGCTTTGCAGAGCAAAAACAAGAAGAATGGTGCGTTTTGCAGCCGCCGCCCACTGCAATGAATCTGAATAACTCCTCCTTTAGGGCGCAAGCAACTCCCCTCCCCCTTGCAGTCTTTCCAATTCACGATACAAAAAGACGGACAGGACAGGTTGCCTGACTTTCCGTCACTGCCACCCTTTGCCATCCTTACCCGTAGAAAGCCCTTTCATCATCCCCAAACCCTAATCTTTTCCCTTTCCTTCCCAGCCCCCAAACCCTGCCCTCTGTACCTTTCTCACCACCCGCTTCCCTTCTCCTGTCATCCCCCTACCACCCGGGAAAAAAAGAGATTGCCCCCTCCTTCCACTAGCCCACCCTCCCACCCAAAGAACAACTTCTTCTGCGCAGCTTGTTTTCTAGGCAGCAGCGCTATTGTGATGTCATCGGGGGGCATTGTGACAAGCCGCCAGTGTTCCGTCTCTTCATGTTGTGCACTGTTCAAACCGAAAATACATCAACAGGCAGGCTACAGAAAAGCTTACTAACAAAGGTTAGAGAGGGGCTTTCTCAGAGGGCTTTTTACAGTTTGTCTATTCCCAATTAGCCGGTTTAGTATACTTAATGAAAGTACTAATTCTTTCATAGGCCGCCCATTCTTAGTATTTGACGTTCAGGTAACAACAGGTAACTTTATTTGGAGTGGAAGCAGAGAGATAACACCAGATGCCAATTGTAGATCCTCTCACACCTGTGGTCACTGCAGCATCTGACTCCACTTTGTCCAAAAGGGATCTATTCCATTCAATTACACATGATCTAGATTAGACTGACAACAAGATACTGCACGGGACATAGCAGAGTTGGTGAAGTTGAGTGGTGATGAGTTTGCTATTTGGATGAATAAAGCAAGTAAAAAGTGTGTTAGATAAAAATTCATTTCAATTCGCTAATCGGGCTAATATGAATCAGGTGAATCGAGTTCTGCTTTTGGAAACTGGGTTAAGAAGGGGTGCACCGTTCCTGGAGGTACTGCAATACCAGGTCAATGCGTGGAGTGGACAGAGCAAGCTCTTTTTCCATCTCCCTGTTCTAAAAATCCATTTAATATATGGTCCCCAGATAGGGGACGTATCAGATATTAAACTGATAAGAACAGATACTACACTTGATCTTAGCCAAAAGGCCGAGAAGCGATAACCAGAATTGGTTTGGGCCTCGAGTGGCACCCTGGCCTATGCCGGACACATCTTAGGGAGAGAGAGCGAGAGGGAGACAAACCCACGCCTACACAAGACATTTTGTCACCCAAGCCAACCCTTGAAAAGGCTGCTTTGCAGAGCAAAAACAAGAAGAATGGTGCGTTTTGCAGCCGCCGCCCACTGCAATGAATCTGAATAACTCCTCCTTTAGGGCGCAAGCAACTCCCCTCCCCCTTGCAGTCTTTCCAATTCACGATACAAAAAGACGGACAGGACAGGTTGCCTGACTTTCCGTCACTGCCACCCTTTGCCATCCTTACCCGTAGAAAGCCCTTTCATCATCCCCAAACCCTAATCTTTTCCCTTTCCTTCCCAGCCCCCAAACCCTGCCCTCTGTACCTTTCTCACCACCCGCTTCCCTTCTCCTGTCATCCCCCTACCACCCGGGAAAAAAAGAGATTGCCCCCTCCTTCCACTAGCCCACCCTCCCACCCAAAGAACAACTTCTTCTGCGCAGCTTGTTTTCTA